>NC_091996.1:92476506-92754920 GCF_044704955.1 Pristiophorus japonicus
TGGATAAGTGTGAGGTTATCCACTTTGGGGGCAAAAACACGAAGACAGATTATCTGAATGGTGGCAGATTAGGAAAAGGGGAGGTGCAACGAGAATGGGTGTCATGTTTCATCAGTCATTGAAAGTTGGCATGCAGGTACAGCAGGTGGTAAAGAAGGCAAATGGTATGCTGGCCTTCATAGCTAGGGGATTTGAGTATAGGAGCAGGGAGGTCTTACTGCAGTTGTACAGGGCCTTGGTGAGGCCTCACCTGGAATATTGTGTACAGTTTTGGTCTCCTAATCTGAGGAAGGACGTTCTTGCTATTGAGGGAGTGCAGCGAAGGTTCACCAGACTGATTCCCGGGATGGCCAGACTGACATATGAGGAGAGACTGGATCAACTGGACCTTTATACACTGGAATCTAGCGGGATGAGAGGGGTTCTCATAGAAAACATATAAAATTCTGATGGGACGGGACAGGTTAGATGCAGGTAGATTGTTCCCGATATTGGGGAAGTCCAGAACCAGGGGACATAGTCTTAGGATAAGGGGTAGGCCATTTAGGACTGAGATGAGGAGAAACTTCTTCACTCAGAGAGTTGCTGACCTGTGGAATTCCCTGCCGCAGAGAGTTGTTGAGGCCAGTTCATTGGATATATTCAAGAGGGAGTTAGATATGGCCCTTACAGCTAAAGGGATCAAGGGGTATGGAGAGAAAGCAGGAAAGGGGTACTGAGGGAATGATCATATTGAATGGTGGTGCAGGCTCGAAGGGCCAAATGGCCTACTCCTGCACCTATTTTCTATGTTTCTATGTTTAATTCCAAGGCACCACGGGTGGCTCAGCTGCACAGGGGGGAGGGACAAAGAATAAAAGAGCTGTAGTGGTAGGGAATTCATCATTATCATAGGCAGACCCTCGGGATCGAGGAAGACTTGCTTCCACTCCCAAAGGTGAGTTCTCAGGTGGCTGAACAGTCCAATACAAGAGCCACAGACCCTGTTACAGGTGGGACAGACATTCGTCGGGGGAAGGGGTGGGTGGGGCTGGTTTGCCGCGCGCTCCTTCCGCCGCCTGCACTTGGCCTCTTCATGCTCCTTGCATCGAGACTGAAAGAGCTCAGCGCCCTCCCGGATGCACTTTCTCCACCTCGGGCGGTCTGCGGCCAGGGTCTCCCAGGTGTCGGTGGTGATGTCGCACTTTACCAGGGGGAGGCTTTGAGGGTGTCCTTGCAACGTTTCCACGGCCCACCTTTGGCTCGTTTACCATGAAGGAGCTCCGCATAAAGCATTTGCTCAGGGAGTCTCGTATCTGGCATGTGAACTATGTGACCTGCCCAGCGAAGCTGATCGAGTGTGGTCAGTGCTTCGATGCTGGGGATGTTGGCCTGGGCGAGGACACTGATGTTGGTGCGTCTGTCCTCCCAGGAGATTAGCAGGATCTTGCGGAGACATCGTTGGTGATATATCTCCAGCGACTTGAGGTGTCTTCTGTACATCGTCCATGCCTCAGATCCATACAGGAGGGCGGGTATTACTACAGCCCTGTAGACCATGAGTTTGGTGGTAGATTTGAGGGCCTGATCTTCAAACACTTTTCCACAGGCGGCCGAAGGCTGCACTGGAGGCGATGCTGAATCTCCGCATCAACTTCTGCCTTGATAAGGGGAGCAGACAGGTGTTTCTGTGGCCGTAGACATGACTCCCGAATGGTTTGGTGCCTCCCTGGTGCCAGGGTCAAGGATGTCACAGAGCGGATGCAGGGCATTCTGGGGAGAGAGGGTAAGCAGCCAGAGGTCGTGGTCCATATTGGGACCAACGACATGGGTAGAAAGAGGGATGAGGTCCTGCAGGCAGAATTTAGGGAGCTAGGAGAAAAATTAACGGGTCGGACCTCAAAAGATAGTAATCTCCGGGTTACTACCAGTGCTACGTGGTAATGCGTATAAGAATAGAAGGATAGAAAGGATGAACGCGTGGCTGGCGAGTTGGTGTAGGAGGGAGGGCTTTAAATTGTTGAGGCATTGGGACACTTCTGGGGGGAGATGGGACCTGTACAAACCGGACGGGTTGCACCTTAACAGCGCCGGGACCAATATCCTCACGGGGAGTTTTGCTAGTGCTGTTGGGGAGAGTTTAAACTAGCTTGGCAGGGGGATGGGAACCTAAGACCGAACTCAAAAGGGAAGGAAGTAAAGCAGAAGTTGGATAGCAAGAATGTAGAAAGTGAATGTATAAGACAGAGGAAACAAGGGTTAGTAGGTAGTAATCAAGAAGGTTTTCCTGTGCTAAATGGTATATACTTCAATGCAAGGAGTAAAGCGAATAAGACAGATGAGCTAAGAGCACAGGTAGATACTTGAGAGCATAACATAAGAAATAGGAGGAGTCAGCCATTCGGCCCCTCGAGCCTGCTCCGCCATTCAAGAAGATCATGGCTGATCCGATCATGGACTCAGCTCCACTTCCCCACCCACTCCCCATAACCCCTTATCTCCTTATCGTTTAAGAAACTGTCTATTTCTGTCTTAAATTTATTCAATGTCCCAGCTTCCACAGCTCTCTGAGGCAGCGAATTCCACAGATTCACAACCCTAAGAAATTTCTCCTCATCTCTGTTTTAAATGGGTGGCCCCTTATCCCAAGACCATGCCCCCTAGTTCTAGTCTCCCCCATCAGTGGAAACATCCTCTCTGCATCCACCTTGTCAAGCCCCCTCATAATCTTATACGTTTCGATAAGATCACCACTCATTCTTCTGAATTCCAATGAGTAGAGGCCCGACCTACTCAACCTTTCCTCATTAGTCAACCACCTCATCCCCAGAATCAACCTGGTGAACCTTCTCTGAACTGCCTCCACAGCAAGTACATCCTTTCGTAAATATAGAAACCAAAACTGCACGCAGTATTTCTCGGTGTGGCCTCACCAATACCCTGTATAACTGTAGCAAGACTTCCCTGCTTTTGTACTCCATCCCCTTTGCAATAAAGGCCAAAATACCATTGGCCTTCCTGATCACCTGCTGTACCTGCAGACTATCCTTTTGTGTTTCATGCACAAGTAACCCCAGGTCCCGCTGTACTGCAGCACTTTGCAATCTTTCTCCATTTAAGTAATAACTTTCTCTTAGATTTTTTTCTGCCAAAGTGCATGACCTCACACTTTCCAACATTATATTCCATCTGTCAAATTCTTGCCCACTCACTTCGCCTGTCTATGTCCTCCTCACACATTACCCTTCCCCCCACCTTTGTATCGTCAGCAAACTTGGCCATGTTACACTCAGTCCCCTCTTCCAAGTCTTTAATATAGGTTGTAAATAGTTGGGGTCCCATCACTGATCCCTGCGGCACCCCACTCGTTACTGATTGGTTCATTCTCGGGTTGGCATTTAACCCAACTCTCTGGCTGACAAACAGAAAACAATCTCCTATCCATGCTAATATATTATTCCCAACCCCGTGAACTTTTATCGTGCAGTAACTTTTTGTGTGGCACCTTGTCAAATGCCTTCTGGAAGTCCAAATACACCACATCCACTGGTTCCCCTTTATCCACCCTGTTTGTTACATCCTCAAAGAATTATGACATTATAGCCATTACAGAGACATGGCTAAAAGAGGGGCAGGTTTGGCAGCTCAATATTCCTGGTTACAGCATTTTTAGACAGGATAGAGGGGGGTATAAAAGGGGGGGGGGCAGCTTCGCAGTACTAATTAAAGAAACTATTACAGCGATGAGGAGGGATGATATGTTAGAGGGATCATCAAATGAGGTCACATGGGTCGGACTAAAAATTAAAAAGGGGTGATCGCACTGCTGGATGTGTATTATAGACTCCCAAACAGTGGGAGGGAGATAGAGGAGCAAATATGTCGGCAAATTTCTGTGAAGTCTAAAAACCATAGGGCAGTAATATTGATTGGGACAAGTTTAGTGTGAAGGGTATAGAGGTTGTGGAATTCCTAAAGAGAAGTTTCTTTTAGTCAGTATGTAGCAAGCCCAACACGAGAGGGGGCGGTCTTGGATTTAGTTTTGGGGTATGAAGCTGGGCAGGTTGAAGGGGTATTAGTGAGGGGAGCACTTGGGAGCCAGTGACCAGAATTCAGTCAGATTCAAGTTGGTTATGGATAAGGACAAAAATAGGTCTGGAATAAAAGTCCAAACTTGGGGAAAAGCTAACTTTGCTAAGTTGAATGATTTGGCCGCAGTGGACTAGAAACAGCTACTTGTGGTAAATCAGTGTCGGAACAGTGGGAGGCATTCAAGGAGGAGATCCGGAGAGCTCAGGCCAAACATGTGCCCTTGAAGAAAAAGACTGGGAAAAATAATTCTAGAGCCCCCTGGATGTCCACGGACTTACAGGGGAGGATTAAGAAAGGGAAGCTTATGTCATTAACCTACGGCTAAATACTGTAGAATCTCTGGAGGATTATAGAAAGCTCAGGTAAAATTAAAAAGGATATTAGGAATTCTAAGAGAGCATGAAAAATTCTTGGCAAGTAAAATAAGGGAAAACCCAAATATGTTCGATAAATATATTAAGAGCAAGAGGGTAACTAAAGAAAGGGCAGGGCCTATTCGAGTCCACGAAGGTAATCTCTGTGTGGAGGCAAAAGATGTTGGTAGGGTTCTTAATGAATACTTTGCGTCTGTTTTCACAAAGGAAAGGGGCAATGCAGATACTGCTATCAACTGTTGAAGCAATGACCACACTCGATCAGCTCCGCTGGGCAGGCCACATTGTCCGCATGCCAGACACGAGGCTCTCAAAGCAAGCGCTCTACTCGGAGCTCCTTCACGGCAAACGAGCCAAAGGTGGGACAGGGACTGTGGCTCTCGTATTGGACTGTTCAGCAACTTATGGTCTCAATTTTAGAGTGAAAGCAAGTCTCCCTCGATTCCAAGGGGTTGCCTATGATATATATTCTGGAAGAAATAGAGAGAGAGAGAGAGAGAGAGAGAGAGAAAGAAACATAGAAAATAGGTGCAGGAGTAGGCCATTTGGCCCTTCGAGCCTGCACCACCATTCAATATGATCATGGCTGATCATGCAACTTCTGTACCCCATTCCTGCTTTCTCTCCATACCCCTTGATCACTTTAGCCGTAAGGGCCACATCTAACTCCCTTTTGAATATATCTAACAAACTGGTCTCAACAACTTTGTGGAGGAGAATTCCACAGGTTCACAATTCTCTGAGTGAAGAAGTTTCTCCTCATCTCGGTCCTAAATGGTTTACCCCTTATCCTTAGACTGTGACCCCTGGTTCTGGACTTCCCCAACATCGGGAACATTCTTCCTGCATCTAACCTGTCCAATCCAGTCAGAATTTTATATGTTTCTATGAGATCCCTTCTCAATCTTCTAAATTCCAGTGAATACAAGCCTAGTCGATCCAGTCTTTCTTCATATGTCAGTCTTGCCATCCCGAGAATCAGTCTGGTGAACCTTCGCTGCATTCCCTCAATAGCAAGAATGTCCTTCCTCAGATTAGGAGACCAAAACTGAACACAATATTCAAGGTGTGGCCTCACCAAGGCCCTGTACAACTGTACTAAGATCTCCATGCTCCTATACTCAAATCCTCTCGCTATGAAGGCCAACATGCCATTTGCCTTCACCGCCTGCTGTACCTGCATGCCAACTTCCAATGACTGGTGTACCATGACACCCAGGTCTCGTTGCACCTCCCCTTTTCCTAATCGGTCACCATTCAGATAATATTCTGCCTTCCTGTTTTTGCTACCAAAGTGGATAACCTCACAATTATCTACATTATACTGCATCTGCCATGTATTTGCCCACTCAGCTAACCTGTCCAGGTCATTGTGCAGCCTTTTAGCATCCTCCTCACAGCTCACACCACCGAGCTTAGTGTCATCTGCAAACTTGGAGATATTACACTCAATTCCTTCGTCTAAATCATTAATGTATATTGTAAATAACTGGGGTCCCAGCACTGAACTTTGCGGTACCCCACTAGTCACTGCCTGCCATTCTGAAAAGGACCGGTTTATTCCTACTCTTTGCTTCCTGTCTGCCAACCAGTTCTCTATCCACATCAATACATTACCCCTTGTCAGTCCTAAGTGGGTGAGAGAGGGGAGGTATTAAAGGGTTTGGCAGCTTTGAAAGTGGCCAAGTCCCCAGGCCCTGATGAAATGCATCCCAGGCTGGTGAGCGAAGCAAAAGAGGAAATAGCAGAGGCCTTGACCATCATTTTCCAGTCCTCTTTGGATCTGGGCATGGTGCCGGAGGATTGGAGGACTGCTAATGTGGTACCATTGTTTAAGAAGGGAGAAAGGGATAGACTGAGTAATTACAGACCTGCCAGCCTAACCTCAGTGGTGGGAAAATGATTGAAAAAAATCCTGAAGGATAGGATAAATCTATATTTGGAAAGGCAAGGATTAATTCGGGACAATCTGCACGGATTTGTTAAGGGAAATTCGTGTTTGACTAAACTGATCGAATTTCGAGAGGTAAGCAGGAGGGTCGATGAGGGCAGTGTGTACAATGTAGTGTATATGAACTTTAGCAAAGCTTTTGATAAGGTCCCACATGGCAGACTGGTCACAAAGGTAAAAGCCCATGGGATCCAAGGCAAAGTGGCAAGTTGGATCCAAAATTGGCTGAGGTGTTGTGTATCTGTAAAGCATGCACTCCCATGTTCCGCCACCAGGGAGCGCATCCCCTGAAGTCCCAAGGGATCCCAGCATCCCTTGGGAGCACTGTATATAAGCCGGCCCCTAAGGCCTGTTCCTCACTCTGGAGTGTCTTAATAAAGACTGAGGTCACTGTTACTTTAACCTCCCTGTGTGCAGTCTCATCTGTGTTAGGAACACAATAACTGGCGACGAGTATACGAATCCAACGCAAAGATGCAGCAAACTGTGGGCATCCTGGAGAAGTTCTCAGAGGGTGAGGACTGGGAAGCCTATGTCGAACAGCTAGACCAGTACTTTGTAGCCAACGAGCTGGACGGAAAAGGAAGCGCTGCAAAAAGGAGAGCAGTCCTTCTCAGTCTGCAGGGCACCGACCTACAGCCTCATGAAGAATCTTCTGGCTCCAGTGAAACCCACAGACAAGTCGCATGAGGAGCTGTGTACACTGGTTCGGGAACATAACGCGAAGGGAGAGCATGCTGATGGCGAGGTATATGTGCCAGCGATCTGAAGGTCAGGAAGTGGCGAGCTACGTTGCCGAGCTAAGGCGACTTGCAGGACAATGTGAGTTTGATGGCTACCTGGAGCAAATGCTCAGAGACTTTTTTGTACTGGGCATTGGCCACGAGACCATCCTACGAAAACTTTTGACTGCAGAGACGCCGACCCTCAGTAAGGCCATTGCGATAGCACAGGCGTTGATGTCCACCAGTGATAACACCAAACAAATCTCTCAGCACACAAGTGCTAGCAATGTTCATAAATTAACTGGAACTGTGTTTGCGAGCAGAAATGTACAGGGCAGAAACCACGAGTCTGCAACTGCCAGCAGGCCTCAGGTGACCCAGATGACTCAGAGTCTGTAACAAAGGATGAATGCAAGGCAATTCACACCTTGTTGGCGTTGTGGAGGTTTCAATTCAGCCTATTCATGCTGCTTCAAAAAGGGTATGTTTTGCAAGAGCTGTGGAACAATGGGGCACCTCCAACGAGCTTGCAGACGAGCTGCAAGCTCTGCAAAACCTGCTAACCACCACGTGGCAGAGGAAGATCAGTCCATGGTGGATCAAAGCAATTTCGAGCCTCAGCGGAGGCAGATGCCGAAGTACATGGGGTGAACACATTTGACGAAATGTCCAACTATAATGCTAAATGTAAAATTGAATGGCTTACCCATAGCCATGGAACTGGTCATGGGCGCTAGCCAATCCATTAGGAGTAAAAAGATGTTTGAAAGACTGTGGTGCAACAAGGCATTCAGACCAGCCCTGAGCCCCATCCACATGAAACTGAGAATGTACACCAAAGAGCTCATCACTGTCCTGGGCAGCACCATGGTCAAGGTCACCTACGATGGCACGGTGCAAAAACTGCCACTCTGGATTGTCCCAGGCTCCACACTACTTGGAAGGAGTTGGCTGGGCAAAATCGTCTGGAACTGGGATGACTTCCGAGCGTTATCACATGTCGATGAGGCCTCATGTACCCAGGTTCTTAACTTTCCTTCCCTTTTTGAGCCAGGCATTGAAAACTTTTCCGGGGCGAAGGTGCGGATCCACTTGGTCCCAGAGGAACGACCCATTCACCACAAGGCGCGAGCGGTACCTCACGAGGGAGAGAGTGGAAATCGAGCTGGACAAGCTGCAATGCGAGGGCATCATCTCCCCAGTGGAATTCAGCGAGTGGGCCAGCCCAATTGTTCCAGTACTCAAAAGTGATGGCACGGTCAGGATTTGCGGTGATTATAAAGTAACTATTAATCGTTTCTCACTACAGGACCAATACCCGCTACCCAAGGCAGATGATCTATTTGTGACGCTGGCAGGAGGCAAGACGTTCAACAAGCTCGACCTGACTTCGGCCTACATGACGCAGGAGCTGGAGGAGTCTTCGAAGGACCTCACCTGCATCAACACGCACAAGGGACTGTTCATCTACAACAGATGCCCGTTTGGAATTCGGGCGGCTGCAGCGATCTTCCAGAGAAACATGGAGAGCCTACTGAAGTCGGTGGTTTTTCAGGACGACATATTGGTCACGGGTCAGGACACCGTCGAGCACCTACAAAACCTGGAAGAGGTCCTCCAGCGACTGGATCACGTAGGGCTGCGGCTGAAGAGGTTGAAATGCGTCTTCATGGCAACAGAAGTGGCGTTTTGGGGGAGAAAGATCGCGGCGGACGGCATTCGGCCCACAGACGCCAAGACAGAGGCTATCAGGGACGCGCCCAGTCCACAGAACGTCACGGAGCTGCGGTCGTTCCTGGGACTCAACTATTTTGGTAACTTCCTACCGGGGTTAAGCACCCTCTCAGAGCCCCTACATGTGTTATTGCGCAAAAGGTGAGAACTGGGTATGGGGAAAAAAAACAAGTAATTGCTTTTGAGAAAGCCAGAAACATTTTATGCTCCAACAAGCTGCTGGTATTCTATAACCCGCGTAAAAGACTTGCGCTAGCATGTGATGCGTCGTCGTACGGAGTCAGGTGTGTATTACAACAAGCCAACGTTGCGGGGAAGTTGCAACCTGTCACCTATGCCTCCAAGAGCTTGTCTAAGATCGAGAGGGCCTATAGCTTGATTGAGAAAGAGGCATTAACGTGTGTGTTCGGGGTAAAGAAAATGCATCAGTACCTGTTTGGCTTCAAATTTGAGCTGGAAACCAATCACAAGCCCCTCATATCCCTGTTCACTGAAAACAAGGGGATAAATACTAATGCCTCAGCCCACATACAAAGGTGGGCACTCGCGCTATCAGCGTATAACTATACCATCCGCCACAGGCCAGGTACCGAGAACTGTGCGGATGCTCTGTCGGCTACCATTGCCCATCACGGGGGCGGAAATGGCGCAGCCTGCAAACTTGTTGATGGTCATGGAAGCGTTTGAAAATGATAAATCACCTGTCACGGCCCGCCAGATTAGGACTTGGACCAGCCAAGATCCTCTGCTGTCCCTAGTAAAAAACTGTGTACTGCATGGGAGCTGGGCCAGCATCCCCGTTGAAATGCAAGAGCTAATCAAGCCGTTCCAGCGGCAAAAGGACAAGCTGTCCATTCAGGCAGACTGCCTGTTGTGGGGTAAACGCGTAGTGCTACCCAAAAAGGGCAGGGAGACGTTCATCTCGGATCTCCACAGCACACACCCGGGTATAGTAATGATGAAAGCGATAGCCAGATCCCACGTGTGGTGGCCCGGTATCGACTCTGACTCAGAGTCCTGTGTACGGCAATGCAGCGTGTGCGCTCAGTTGAGCAACGTGCCCAGAGAGGCACCACTAAGTTTGTGGTCCTGGCCCTCCAGACCATGGTCGAGGATCCATGTCGACTATGCGGGCCCGTTTCTCGGTAAAATGTTCCGGGTGGTGATGGATGCTTTTTCCAAAATGGATTAAATGTGAAATAATGTCGGGAAGCACCACCACCGCCACCATTGAAAGCCTGAGGGCCATGTTTGCCACCCACGGTCTGCCTGACATACTGGTCAGTGACAACGGGCCATGTTTCACCAGTGCCGAATTTAAAGAATTCATGACCCGCAATGGGATCAAACATGTCACCTCGGCCCCGTTTAAACCAGCCTCCAATGGGCAGGCAGAGCGGGCAGTACAAACCATCAAACAGAGCCTTAAACGAGTCACAGAAGGCTCACTCCAAGCCTGCCTGTCTTGAGTACTGCTCAACTACCGCAGGAGTCCGCACTCGCTCACAGGGGTGCCCCCGGCTGAGCTACTCATGAAAAGGACACTTAAAACCAGACTCTTGCTGGGTCACCCCAACCTGCATGATCAGGTAGAGAGCAGGCGGCAGCAACAAAATGTAAACGATGGTCGCGCCACTGTGTCACGGGAAATTGATCTGAATGACCCTGTGTATGTGCTAAACAATGGATATGGTCCCAAGTGGATCGCGGGTACGGTGATAGCTAAAGAAGGGAGTAGGGTGTTTGTCGTCAAACTAGACAATGGACAAATTTGCAGAAAGTATCTAGACCAAACGAGGCTGCGGTTCACAGACTGCCCTGAACAACCCACGGCAGACACCATCTTTTTCGAGCCCACAACACACACACCCAAAGGATCAACGACACCACGCCGGACCAGGAAATCGAACCCATCACGCCCAACAGCCCAGGCTCACCCAGCAGCCCTGCAGGGCCAACAACACGCCAGTCAGTCCAGCGAGGGCACAGCCAACACACCAGAACAGACATTTGTACCGAGGCAGTCCACCAGGGAAAGAAAGGCTCCCGACCGCCTCACCTTGTAAATAGTTTTTACTTTGACTTTGGGGAGGGGGGGGGGGGGGAAGTGATGTTGTGTATCTGTAAAGCATGCACTCCCATGTTCCGCCACCAGGGAGCGCATCCCCTGAAGTCCCAAGGGACCCCAGCATCCCTTGGGAGCACTGTATATAAGCCTGTTCCTCACTCTGGAGTGCCTTAATAAAGACTGAGGTCACTGTTACTTTAACCTCCCTGTGTGCAGCCTCACCTGTGTTAGGAACACAATAAGAGGCAGGAAGCAAAGGGCAATGCTTGTAACTGGTGTAACTAGTGGGGTGCCGCAAGGATCGGTGCTTGGGCCCCAGATATTCACAATCTTTATCAACGATTCGGATGAGGGGACCAAATATAATCTATCCAAGTTTGCTGCTGATACAAAGCTAGGTGGGAATATAAGTTGCGAGTGGGCAAGAACATGGTAAATGTGGAGAAATATGAAGTTATCCACTTTGGTAGCAACAATAGAAAAGCAGAGTATTTTTTTTTTTAAATGGTGAAAGATTGGGAAAGGTTGGTGTTCAGAGGGACCTGGGTGTCCTTGTACACCAATCACTGAAAGTTAACATGCAGGAACAGCAAGCAATTAAGAAAGCATAAGAACACAAGAAAGCATAAGAATTAGGAACAGGAGTAGGCCATCTAGCCCCTCGAGCCTGCTCCGCCATTCAACGAGATCATGGCTGATCTGGCCGTGGACTCAGCTCCACTTACCCACCCTCTCCCCGTAACCCTTAATTCCCTTATTGGTTAAAAAATCTATCTATCTGTGACTTGAACACATTCAATGAGCTAGCCTCAACTGCTTCCTTGGGCAGAGAATTCCACAGATTCACATCCCTCTGGGAGAAGAAATTCCTTCTCAACTCGGTTTTAAATTGGCTCCCCCGTATTTTGAGGCTGTGCCCCCGAGTTCTAGTCTCCCCGACCAGTGGAAACAACCTCTCTGCCTCTCTCTTGTCTATCCCTTTCATTATTTTAAATGTTTCTATAAGATCACCCCTCATCCTTCTGAACTCCAACGAGTAAAGCAAATGGTATGTTGGCCTTTATTACACGGATTTGAGTATAAGAGTAAAGACGTCTTACTGCAATTATACAGGGCCCTGGTGAGACCACACCTGGAGTATTGTGCACAGTTTTGGTCTCCTTACCAAAGGAAGGATATACTTGCCACAGAGGGAGTGCAACGAAGGTTCACCAGACTGGTTCCTGGGATGGCAGGATTGTCCTATGAGGAGAGATTGAACAGACTGGGCCTATATTCCCTAGAGTTTAGAAGAATGAGAGGTGATCTCATTGAAACAGGGCTTGACAGGGTAGATGCAGGGAGGATGTTTTCCCCCCGGGCTGGGGAGTCTAGAACCAGGGGTCACAGTCCCAGGATAAGGGGTCGGCCATATAGGACTGAGATGAGGAGAAACTTCTTCACTCAGAGGGTGGTGAATCTTTGGAATTCTCTACCCGAGGGCTGTGGAGGCTCAATCTTTGAGTAGATTCAAGACAGAGATCGATAGATTTTTGGATTTTCAGGGAATCAAGGGATATGGGGATCGAGCGGGAAAGTGGAAGATCAGCCATGATCTCATTGAATGGCCGACTCCTGCTCCTAATTCTTATGTTCTTTACTCACCAGTACTGTACCCCAGTGTTACACAGTGACAGACCTGTACCCACCAGTACTGTACCCGTGTTATACAGTGACAGATCTGTACCCACCAGTACTGTACCCCAGTGTTATACAGTGACAGACCTGTACCCACCAGTACTGTACCCCAGTGTTATACAGTGACAGATCTGTACCCACCAGTACTGTACCCGTGTTATACAGTGACAGATCTGTACCCACCAGTACTGTACCCCAGTGTTATACAGTGACAGACCTGTACCCCAGTGTTATACAGTGACAGATCTGTACCCACCAGTACTGTACCCCAAGTGTTATACAGTGACAGACCTGTACCCCAGTGTCATACAGTGACAGACCTGTACCCGTGTCATACAGTGACAGACCTGTACCCACCAGTACTGTACCCCAGTGCTATACAGTGACAGACCTGTACCCACCAGTGCTGTACCCGTGTTATACAGCTCAAGTTTACGGAGGGTGGAATGTGGGAGGCAGCCAGGAATGCCTACAATTTTGGTCTCCGTATTTAAGGAAGGATATACTTGCATTGGAGGCTGTTCAGAGAAGGTTCACTAGGTTGATTCCAGGGATGAGGGGGTTGACTTATGAGGAAAGGTTGAGTAGGTTGGGCCTCTACTCATTGGAATTCAGAAGAATGTGAGGTGATCTGAGACCTTAAACAATTATTTTGCTTCCGTCTTCACAGTGGAAGACACAGAAACCATGCCAAAAATTGCTGGTCATAGGAATGTGGGAAGGGAGGACCTTGAGACAATCACCATCACTAGGGAGGTAGTGCTGGACAGACTAATGGGACTCAAGGTAGACAAGTCCCCTGGTCCTGATGAAATGCATCCCAGGGTATTAAAAGAGATGGCGGAAGTTATAGCAGATGCATTTGTTATAATCTACCAAAATTCTCTGGACTCTGGGGAGGTACCAGCGGATTGGAAAGCAGCTAATGTAACGCCTCTGTTTAAAAAAGGGGGCAGGCAAAAGGCAGGTAACTATAGGCCGGTTAGTTTAACATCTGTAGTGGGGAAAATGCTTGAAACTATCATTAAGGAAGAAATAGCGGGACATCTAGATAGGAATAGTGCAATCAAGCAGACGCAGCATGGATTCATGAAGGGGAAATCATGTTTAACTAATTTACTGGAATTCTTTGAGGATATAACGAGCATGGTGGATAGAGGTGTACCGATGGATGTGGTGTATTTAGATTTCCAAAAGGCATTCGATAAGGTGCCACACAAAAGGTTACTGCAGAAGATAAAAGGTACGTGGAGTCAGAGGAAATGTATTAGCATGGATAGAGAATTGGCTGGCGAACAGAAAGCAGAGAGTCGGGATAAATGGGTCCTTTTCCGGTTGGAAATCAGTGGTTAGTGGTGTGCCACAGGGATCAGTGCTGGGACCACAACTGTTTACAATACACATAGATGACCTAGAAGAGGGGACAGAGTGTAGTGCAACAAAATTTGCAGATGACACTAAGATTAGTGGGAAAGCGGGTTGTGTAGAGGACTCAGAGGCTGCAAGTAGATTTGGATAGGTTAAGCGAATGGGCTAAGGTTTGGCAGATGGAATACAATGTCGGAAAGTGTGAGGTCATCCACCTTGGGGAAAAAAAACCCGTAAAAGTGAATATTATTTGAATGGGGAGAAATTACAACATGCTGCGGTGCAGAGGGACCTGGGGTCCTTGTGCATGAAACTCTTTTAGGAGTAAACAAAAAACATTAAACCATGCCCCCCGATCTGGGGGAAACACCAACATTTACAAGGCCCTTTTTTAAAAAAAAATTTTTTGGGTTTTTTTGGGCATAGAATCAAATTTTTTTCCAAGTGCCCCCTATAAAAGGGGAGGGGGACACTAAAAGCACCGGCAATTAAAACAAATTAACTTAAAAACATAAAATCAAATTAAAATTTGGTTGCCGGGCGTGATGATGCACTCCAGTCCCTCCGGTGCCCACCTCTCGCGGAAGGCCGCGAGCGTACCGGTGGACACCGCGTGCTCCATCTCCAAGGACACCCTGGACCGGATGTATGCGCGGAAGAGAGGCAGGCAGTCTGGCTGAACGACCCCCTCGACCGCCCGCTGCCTGGACCGGCTGATGGCCCCCTTGGCCGTGCCCAGGAGCAGTCCTACGAGGAGGCCCTCGGACCTACCCGCTCCCCTCCGCACAGGGTACCTGAAGATCAGGAGTGTGGGACTGAAGTGCAGCCAGAATTTCAGGAGCAGCCCCTTTAAATAACAGAACAGGGGCTGCAACCTCGTGCACTCAATAAAAACATGGAACACGGACTCTTCCAGACCGCAGAAATTGCAGGCGGCCTGAGAGCCCGTGAACCGGCTTAGTTTGCAGGTGCAGCAGGTAATCAGGAAGGCAAATGGAATGTTGGCCTTCATTGCGAGAGGGATGGAGTACAAAAGCAGGGAGATCCTGCTGCAACTGTATAGGGTATTGGTGGCCGCACCTGGAGTACTGCGTGCAGTTTTGGTCACCTTACTTAAGGAAGGATATACTGGCTTTGGAGGGGGTACAGAGACGATTCACTAGGCTGATTCCAGAGATGAGGGGGTTACCTTATGATGATAGATTGAGTAGACTGGGTCTTTACTCGTTGGAGTTCAGAAGGATGAGGGGTGATCTTATAGAAACATTTAAAGTCATGAAAGGGATAGACAAGATAGAGGCAAAGAGGTGTTTCCACTGGTCGGGGAGACTAGAACTAGGGGGCACAGCCTCAAAATACGGAGGAGCCAATTTAAAACCGAGTTGAGAAGGAATTTCTTCTCCCAGAGGGTTGTGAATCTGTGGCATTCTCTGCCCAAGGAAGCAGTTGAGGCTGGCTCATTGAATGTTTTCAAGTCAAAGATAGATAGATTTTTAAGCAATAAGGGAATTAAGGGTTACGGAGAGCGGGCGGGTAAGTGGAGCCGAGTCCACGACCAGATCAGCCATGACCTTATTGAATGGCGGAGCAGGCTCGAGGGGCTAGATGGCCTACTCCTGTTCCTAATTCTTATGTTCTTATAATGTATAAGATAATGAGGGGGCTCGACAAAGTGGATGCAGAGAGGATGTTTCCACTCATAGGCGAAACTAAAACTAGGGGACATAGTCTCAGAATAAGGGGTTGCCCATTTAAAATTGAGATGAGGAGGAATTTCTTCTCTGAGGGCTGTAAATCTGTGGAATTCTCTGCCGCAGAGAGCTGTGGGGGCTGGGTCACTGAATATATTTAAGGTGGAGATAGACAGATTTTTGAGCGATAAGGGAGTAAAGAGTTATGGGGAGCGGGCAGGGAAGTGGATCTGAGTCCATGATCAGATCAGCCGCGATCTTATTGAATAGTGGAGCAGGCTCGAGGGGCTGTATGGCTGACTCCTGCTTCTTATCACTGCCCAGTGACCCCTGGATTAGAGAGAGGGGAAATCAGCCAGGGTTCCTGCTCCTGATCATTGCCCAGTGACCCCTGGGTTAGAGAGAGGGGGAAATCAGCCAGGGTAACTGCACCTGATGACTGCCCAGTGACCCCTGGATTAGAGAGAGTGGGAAATCAGCCAGGGTTCCTGCTCCTGATCACTGCCCAGTGACCCCTGGATTAGAGAGAGAGGGGAAATCAGCCAGGGTTCCTGCTCCTGATCACTGCCCAGTGACCCCTGAGTTAGAGAGAGAGGGAAATCAGCCAGGGTTCCTGCTCCTGATCACTGCCCAGTGACCCCTGGATTAGAGAGAGAGGGGAAATCAGCCAGGGTTCCTGCTCCTGATCAGTGACGCCCGGGGGTAGGTGGACATTTGGGGGGCGGGGGGGGGAAAAAGAGAACAGGACTAGGCTTGCCTGTGAGGTTCCCCACAGTGGAATAGCCCATCATACGGGAGGAAAAGCCCGAGGCAGCTGAGAGTTCCCAACACCTGCGGACCTCAAGCCCTTCAGGAGGGAAGCGAGCAGCAAGGTCAGACTGCGGCCGAGACTACGCTGCAAAACACCATGTTGATTGGATTCCCTGTGATTGAGACGTTAACGTGATGTTTACAGGCCCGAGGGGCTTGGGGAGTCTCGCTGTGGGTAACAGGACCAGCATGGCTGTTCACACAGAGTGCTCCCAGAGGCAGGGACCATTGGGCCTAGCCGGTTTCCATGGCAACGCCAGCCTGAGTTACCCGGTTTGCATTTAGTTTGCATTCCAGTGGTGAATTTATAAATCAGCTGTGAACTTACAACAACTGATGCAAACCTCAGCATGTGGGGAGGGCAAAAGCAGATTCACAGTCACAGGATTTCAATCTTCACTATAAACTCATTAGCAGCGGAACTTGTCCAGTAGACAATGCCGATCACGGAGCGGTACAAGAGAAGCCTTTACTGTTAAGACGGGATGGGTCAGATAGCCCAGGCCGATTCCAGGGGTTCAGGGGTCACAGCTACAAGACTAGAGAGGCTCTGCAATTCACTTCCAGGGTTAGCGGCAGAAGGAGAAGCTGTCGACTCTCGGAATTAGGTTGGATGGGTGCAAGAAGAACAGGTACAGCACGGGGTTAGATACAGAGTAAAGGCTCCCTCTACACTGTCCCATCAAACGCTTCCAGGGCAGGTACAGCACGAGGTTAGATAGAGAGTAAAGCTCCCTCTACACTGTCCCATCAAACGCTTCCAGGGCAGGTACAGCACGAGGTTAGATAGAGAGTAAAGCTCCCTCTACACTGTCCCATCAAACACTCCCAGGGCAGGTACAGCACGGGGTTAGATACAGAGTAAAGGCTCCCTCTACACTGTCCCATCAAACGCTTCCAGGGCAGGTACAGCACGAGGTTAGATAGAGAGTAAAACTCCCTCTACACTGTCCCATCACACACTCCAGGGCAGGTACAGCACGGATTAGATCATAAGAACATAAGAAATAGGAGCAGGAGTTGGCCATCCGGCCCCTCGAGCCTGCTCCACCATTCAATGAGATCATGACTGATCCAACCCTGGCCTCAGCTCCACTTCCCCCCGCTCCCTATAACCCTCGACTCCCTTATCACTCAAAAATTTGTCCATCTCCACCTTAAATATATTCAATGACCCAGCCTCCACAGCTCTCTGGGACAGAGAATTCCACAGATTCAAGACCCTCAGAAGAAATTCCTCCTCATCTCTGTTTTAAATGGGTGACCCCTTATTCTGAGACTATGCCCCCTAGTTCTAGATTCCCCACGAGGGGGAAACATCCTCTCTGCATCCACCCTGTCAAGCCCCCTCAGAATCTTATACATTTCAATAAAATCACCTCTCATTCTTCTAAACTCCAATGAGTATAGGCCCAACCTTTCTTCTTAAGACAACCCCTTCATCTCAGGAATCAACCGAGTGAACCTTCCCTGAACTGCCTCCAATGCAAGTATATCCTTCCTTAAATAAAGAGACACACCAAAACTGTATGCAGTATTCCAGGTGTGGCCTCACAGTTGTCGCACGACTTCCCTGCTTCTATACTCCATCCCCCTTGCAATAAAGGCCAACATTCCATTTGCCTTCCTGATCAGTTGCTGTACCTGCATACTAACTTTTTGTGTTTCAAGCACAAGGACCCCCAGGTCCCTCTGTACAGCAGCATTTTGTAATCGTTTCCCATTTAATTAATAAATTGCTTTCTCACAGCTATAGAATAAAGTTCCCTCTACACCGTCCCATCAAACACTCCCAGGGCAGGTACAGGAGGTTAGATACAGAGTAAAGCTCCCTCTACACTGTCCCATCAAACACTCCCAGGGCAGGTACAGGGGGTTAGATACAGAGTAAAGCTCCCTCTACACTGTCCCATCAAACACTCCCAGGGCAGGTACAGGGGGTTAGATACAGAGTAAAGCTCCCTCTACACTGTCCCATCAAACACTCCCAGGGCAGGTACAGGGGGTTAGATACAGAGTAAAGCTCCCTCTACACTGTCCCATCAAACACTCCCAGGGCAGGTACAGGAGGATAGATACAGAGTAAAGCTCCCTCTACCATCATCATCATAGGCAGTCCCTCAAAACGAGGATGACTTGCTTCCACGCCAAAAAGGGATGAGTTCACAAGTGTTTCAATGAAGGACGTAATATTCCGGATCCCGAACTACATCCTGAAGGGTGGAAGATGCCTGTGGGTGGATTTTTTTTACGTGGGGTGGCCGTTGCACACCAGCCACCACACGGGCTTGACAGAGCTAGGTCTTGGTCCAGTGGCAAGGGTTACCCAGGACGACTGGAGACCAGCTCTGCTGCACGGACCTAGTGCGCACACATATCGCAGTGCGGGCTGGTCTGTGCTGCCCCTGGGTCCTCGCCTCTTCTGGGCCCCGAACTCACGCCTCTCCTGGGGCCCCGGTCACTTCCCTCGACAAACTCTCACCGCTCCTTCGCCCCTCCTGCTGTGCCTGCCCGCACTGCAAACAGCGACCTGGCTTCACAGCCGTCGCCCTCCTGCAGCAGCACCCTGCAGTGAAATGCTACCGCACGCTGCACTCCCTCTACACTGTCCCATCAAACGCTCCCAGGGCAGGTACAGCACGGGGTTA
This sequence comes from Pristiophorus japonicus, assembly GCF_044704955.1. Taxonomy (NCBI): domain Eukaryota; kingdom Metazoa; phylum Chordata; class Chondrichthyes; family Pristiophoridae; genus Pristiophorus; species Pristiophorus japonicus. Next base: position 92,495,624 of record NC_091996.1, read on the forward strand.
GATACAGAGTAAAGCTCCCTCTACACTGTCCCATCAAACGCTCCCAGGGCAGGTACAGCACGGGGTTAGATATAGAGTAAAGCTCCATCTACACTGTCCCATCAAACACTCCCAGGGCAGGTACAGCACACGTGTTCAGCAATGCTGATCTTGTGATGCAGCAAACAAGACAGACTCCGGCACAATTCCATGGGTTGATAATGTGTGCTGCCTGTTGAACCTACAACAGAGTACCTTGCATCATGGAAGGCCCAGCCCGGTCTCTAGAGGCCCCTGTGCAGCCTAGCCATGAGTTGGGGGAAATGGGCGGGGAGAGAGGGAAGCAGAGGCCCAGTGTTTGTTCAGGGATCAGTATGTGTGAAGGCCTGCGGCAGCTTCAGCAACAATCAGAGGGAATCAGGAGGCATGGCCCAGAGTGGCAGGCTGGGAAAGGCAGGGTCTGTGAAACAAACCCCCTGTGTTTGCTCACAGTAGGCCGATTGGAAATGAGGGGTCACAGTACATTCTCATCCCCACTGCCTTCAAACACTGGGAACTCAGTGCAAACCCTCTCCTCTCCACTCCCAAACTTGTCCCACCTTTTATCCCTCTCCCTCCCTCTCTCCTTCTGTTTCTTTCTCACACCCTCTCTATCTCCTTCTCTCTTCCCTTCTTCTGTCCCTCTCTCCTCACTTTCTCTCCCTCTCTCCTCACTTTCTCTCTCAACCACCTTCTCTCACTCTCTCTCCCTCCTCCCTTACTTTCTCTCTCTCTCACACACAAACCCCTTCTCTCTCCCCCTCCCTCTCTCACACACACAACCCCCTTCTCTCTCCCCCTCCCTCTCACACACAACCCCCTTCTTTCTCCCCCTCCCTCTCTCACACACACAACCCTCTTCTCTCTCCCCCCCCTTACTTTCTCTCTCACACACACACACAACCCCCTTCTTTCTCCCCCTCCCTCTCTCACACACACAACCCTCTTCTCTCTCCCCCCCCTTACTTTCTCTCTCACACACACACACAACCCCCTTCTCTCTCCCTCCCTCTCTCTCTCTCACACACACACACACACACACACAACCCTTCTCTCTCTCCCTCCTTACTTTCTCTCTCAGCCCCCTTACTTTCTCTCTCTCTCACACACACACAACCCCCTTCTCTCTCTCACACACACACACAACCCCCTTCTCTCTCTCACACACACACACAACCCTTCTCTCTCTCCCTCCTTACTTTCTCTCACAGCCCCCTTACTTTCTCTTTCTCTCTCTCTCTCTCTCTCTCTCTCACACACACACACACACACACACAACCCCCTTCTCCCTCCCTCCCTCTCTCTCACACAGCCCCAGACCCTCCCTCCAGCCCCAGCTCACCCCAGCCGGCGGGCCCTCGGGCGATGTGCGATGTTGAGCCGCCAGTCTCAGTCTGTCCGCCTGCCTCCGGCATTCCAGCTCCGCCCGGCCCGGCTCCCGGTGCTGGGAATGTCCGGGGGGGGGGGGCCGGCTCCTGGTCTCCCGAACCCTCTCCCGCTCCCAGCCCGTGTCCCGGGGCTCCGGCCGCCGCCAACAAAAACTTCACAAACTTTCCGCAAACTTTGCCCAAACTTTTCTCGTCACTTTCTGGGCGCGTCACTGGCGGCGGGGGGCTCCCCCGGCTCTGGGGGTTCCCCCGGGGAGGGGTGGTGGGGGATCTGGCTCGGGGGGGTCCCGGGTGCGGCTCCCTCTGATTGATGTCCCCCCTCCTATCAGGAGCCGCTCGCCATTTCCTCCGGTGACGTGGGAGCGGCTGATCGCATCCAGAGAGACAAGGCAGTGATTTAAAGGGACAGGGTCCCCCGGCACAAGGCTGGTGAGGCACTCCCTGGCCGAACAACCGCGCCACACCCACTGCCCCCGCCCCGGGCTCCCTGCTGCCTGGGAGGGGACTGAGTGCAAAGCACCCCACTCCAGTGGAATCAGCGGAAAGCACTTCATCTCCCACAGCAAAGGTGGTCAATTAATATAACTCCCCCGGGACTCAGTCCCACACCGGGCCCCCCTCCCCGGGGCTCAGTCCCACACCGGGCCCCGCTCCCTGGGGCTCAGTCCCACATCAGGCCCCCCTCCCCGGGGCTCAGTCCCACACCGGGCCCCCCTCCCCAGGGCTCAGTCCCACATCAGGCCCCCCTCCCCGGGGCTCAGTCCCACTCCGGGCCCCCCTCCCCGGGGCTCAGTCCCACACCGGGCCCCCCTCCCCGGGGCTCAGTCCCACACCGGGCCCCGCTCCCCGGGGCTCAGTCCCACACCGGGCCCCGCTCCCCGGTGCTCAGTCCCACACCAAACCCCCCTCCCCGGGGCTCAGTCCCACATCGGGCCCCACTCCCCCTCCCTGGGGCTCAGTCCCACACCGGGCCCCCCTCCCCGGGGCTCAATCCCACACCGGGCCCCGCTCCCCGGGGCTCAGTCCCACACCAAACCCCCCTCCCCGGGGCTCAGTCCCACATCGGGCCCCACTCCCCCTCCCTGGGGCTCAGTCCCACATCGGGCCCCGCTTCCTGGGACTCAGTCCCACATCGGGCCCCGCTTCCTGGGGCTCAGTCCCACATCGGGCCCCACTCCCCCTCCCTGGGGCTCAGTCCCACATCGGGCCCCGCTCCCTGGGGCTCAGTCCCACACTGGGCCCCGCTCCCTGGGGCTCAGTCCCACATCGGGCCCCCCTCCCCGGGGCTCAATCCCACACCGGGCCCCGCTCCCCGGGGCTCAGTCCCACACCAAACCCCCCTCCCCGGGGCTCAGTCCCACATCGGGCCCCACTCCCCCTCCCTGGGGCTCAGTCCCACATCGGGCCCCGCTTCCTGGGACTCAGTCCCACATCGGGCCCCGCTTCCTGGGGCTCAGTCCCACATCGGGCCCCACTCCCCCTCCCTGGGGCTCAGTCCCACATCGGGCCCCGCTCCCTGGGGCTCAGTCCCACTCCGGGCCCCGCTCCCTGGGGTTCAGTCCCACACCGGGCCCCGCTCCCTGGGGCTCAGTCCCACACTGGGCCCCGCTCCCTGGGGCTCAGTCCCACATCGGGCCCCACTCCCCCTCCCTGGGGCTCAGTCCCACACCAGACCCCGCTCCCCGGGGCTCAAGTCCCACACCGGGTGGGATGAATCTCTTGTACTACAGGGAAGCGGCGAGGTGTGTGAGTGTGTGGTGAGCTGAATGAATGAACAGGTGACCTGTGACCGTGGGATTCCTTCATCCCCTGGAGCAGCCAAGGAGCAGCACCAAAGTCCTCAGCAGCCAGCCACACTCTGCCAGCAAGGTTTCCCAGACCCACACAGCCGTGCTTTGTGTGGCCGTGTGTGTCCATTCGGGCCAGGTTGCGTGCCAACAGTTAGTGTAAATATGGCTGCAATCCCACCACAGTCTGGCGTAGGCAAGTGTGTTCTCAGCCAGCTGTTGGCAAAAATTAACTTTAGGTGAGCAGTTCTGGAGAGGGCAGGACCTCCGAGCATGTGGAATTAAACTACAGTGTCGGAGGGGCGGTACTGAGGGAGCGCCGCACTGTCGGAGGGGCGGTACTGAGGGAGCGCCGCACTGTCGGAGGGGCGGTACTGAGGGAGCGCCGCACTGTCGGAGGGGCAGTACCGAGGGAGCGCCGCACTGTCGGAGGGGCGGTACCGAGGGAGCGCCGCACTGTCGGAGGGGCGGTACCGAGGGAGCGCCGCACTGTCGGAGGGGCGGTACCGAGGGAGCGCCGCACTGTCGGAGGGGCGGTACTGAGGGAGCGCCGCACTGTCGGAGGGGCGGTACGGAGGGAGCGCCGCACTGTCGGAGGGGCGGTACGGAGGGAGCGCCGCACTGTCGGAGGGGCGGTACCGAGGGAGCGCCGCACTGTCGGAGGGGCGGTACGGAGGGAGCGCCGCACTGTCGGAGGGGCGGTACGGAGGGAGCACCGCACTGTCGGAGGGGCTGTACCGAAGGAGCGCCGCACTGTCGGAGGGGCGGTACCGAGGGAGCGCCGCACTGTCGGAGGGGCGGTACCGAGGGAGCGCCGCACTGTCGGAGGGGCGGTACCGAGGGAGCGCCGCACTGTCGGAGGGGCGGTACCGAGGGAGCGCCGCACTGTCGGAGGGGCGGTACCGAGGGAGCGCCGCACTGTCGGAGGTGCCGTTGTGCGAATGAGACGTTAAACCGAGGCCCCATCTGCCCCCTCAGGTGGACGTAAAAGATCCCACGGCACTATTGGAAGAAGAGCAGGGGTAGTTCTCCCCGGTGTCCTGGGACCAATATTTATTCCTCATCCAACATCACAAAAACAGATGATCTGGGTCATTATCATGTTGCTGTGTGTGGGAGCTTGCTGTGCGCAAATTGGCTGCCGCGTTTCCCACATTACAACAGTGACTGCACTGGGTGTGAAGCATTTGGGATGCCCTGAGGATGACAGGTGCTGTAGAAATAATGGTCTTTCCTTTTTTGGTCATACTGCCCAATTTTTCTGCAGTTAATTGAGATGAAAGGGAAGTTCTGTGATTGCGATGCACCGCACCCAATATTCCTGTCTGCACTCCCCGAGGCCAGGCTCACTGTCTAGCCAGCGAAGGCAAAACGCACCGATCCTTCGAAACCCGTTTCATTGTTGGCGCGAGCATGTGTAGCTACGTGCTCTCAGTGTCACCTCGCCGGCCACTGGGAACAGCCCGACACCGTTCACCTGACCATAGTCCTGCAGCCCTGCTAACGGCAGCTCCCCCAGTGTCTCCTCGTGTTGTGCTGACATCGACACCAGCACATCGCCTTTCAAAGGAAAGAAAAAACAGACTTGCATTTCTATAGCGCCTGTCTCCACCTCGGGACGTCGCAAAGCACTTCACAGCCAAACAAGTACTTGTGAAGTGTAGTCACTGTTGTAATGTAGGAGAGGGGGCATCCAATTTGCGCACAGCAAGCTCCCACAGTCACCAATAATGACCCAGACCCATCTGTTCTTTTGGTGATGTTGCTCGAGGGATAAATATTGGCCCCAGGACACCTGGGAGAACTCCCCCTGCTCTTCTTCCAAATAGTGTCTGTCGGATCTTTAACACCCATCCGAGAGGGCAGACGGGGCCTCGGTTTAACGTCTCATCTGAAAGACAGCACCTCAGACAGCGCAGCGCTCCCTCAGTACCGCCCCTCCGACAGTGCGGTGCTCCCTCAGTACTGCCCCTCCGACAGTGCTGCGCTCCTTCAGCACTGCCCCTCTGACAGTGCGGTGCTCCCTCAGTACCGTCCCTCCGACAGTGCGGCACTCCCTCAGTACTGCCCCTCCAACAGTGCGACGTTCCCTCAGTATGGCCCCTCCGACAGTGCGGTGCTCCCTCGGTACTGCCCCTCCGACAGTGCGGCGCTCCCTCAGTACCGCCCTGCCGACACTCCCTCAGTACTGTCCCTCCAACAGTGCGGCGCTCCCTCAGTACCGCCCCTCCCTCAGTACCGCCCCTCCGACAGTGCAGCGCTCCCTCAGCACTGCCCCTCCGACAGTGCGGCGCTCCCTCAGTACTGCCCCTCCGACAGTGCGGCACTCCCTCAGTACTGCCCCTCCGACAGTGCGGCGCTCCCTCAGTACTGCCCCTCCGACAGTGTGGCGCTCCCTCGGTACTTGTTAAAAATTAGTTTGTGAGATTTGGGTGTATTGTACTGCACTGGGAGTGTCAGCTTGAATTATGTGTTTCAGTGCCTGGAGTGTACCTTGAACTCATGACCTTCTGATTCAGAGATAAGGTTGATAGCCGCTGAGCCAAAGCCAACACCTGGCATGTGATCCGCTGCTGGCAGATTTGACTCTCACTAGAGGGAGCTTTACTCTGTAACCAACCTGCGATCTGACATGGCAATGCTCGGTGCTCACACCGGGCACCAGAAATGCAAAATGTTTCATTGTTGTTACATGGACGGACAGACAGATAAAGGCCATTCGACCCGTCGTGCCCGTGCCAACTCTCAGCCAGTCCCACTCCCCCGCCCTTTCCCCGTAGCCCTGCAATGTTTTTTCCTTCCGGCACTTATCCAATTCCCTTTTGAAAGCCGCGATTGAGTCTGCCTCCACCGCCCTCTCAGGCAGCGCATTCCAGATCCTAACCACTCGCTGCGTGAAAAGGTTTTTCCTCGTGTCGCCTTTGGTTCTTCTGCCAATCGCCTTAAATCTGCGTCCTCTGGTTCTCGACTGTTAAGCTCATAATTAAATAATACAACTGAGTACTGTAGACAATGAGTAAGTGTGATCTTGCCTCCTTTATTCAGACTCCAGAGAGCTGATACAGCGTGGGAGGCCTGCTCCCATACAGTGCTCCCAAGGGATGCTGGGATCCCTTGGGACTCCAACAGGTAAGCCCTCTAGTGGCGGCATTATACAGGTGGCCAAGGGTTACATACATAACATCACTCCCTCCCAAAGACAATAGTACACTTATTTACAGGGTGAGACGATTTGGGGCTTTGCGCTCCCTTGTCGATCGTCCCGGTACAAATGCAGGTGTGGGTGAGTTCGTTGGCTCTTCACTGGGCTGCTGGGCAGCCGGCCTTGGCGGACTGCTGGGGATGGTGAGTTCAGTTTCATGGTCAACCGTGATGTCGGTTGCCACTTGTGTGTGTATCGGAGGCTCGAAGTTGGTGGTGTCCTCATCGGGTTGCTCGTGGCTGTTTGTGAATCGCAGTTCGGTTTGGTCCAAATGCTTTCTGCAAATTAGTCCATTGGCCAGTTTGACCTGAAACACCCTACTCCCTTCTTTGGCAATGATAGTGCCAGCAAGCCATTTGGGACCACGTCCATAGTTGAGTACAAATACAGGGTCATTGACTTCAGTGTCGCGTGACAAGTTTGTGCGATCATGGTACATGCTTTGTTGATGCCGCCTGGCCTCGACGTGATCATGGAGATCAGGGTGGACAAGAGAGAGCCTTGTTTTGAGCGCCCTTTTCATAAGCAGCTCGGCTGGGGGAACCCCGGTGAGCGAGTGCGGTAGCTGAGCAGGACTCAGGACAGGCGGGTCTGCAGGGAGCCTTCCGACACGCATTTCAAGCTTTGCTTGATTGTCTGGACTGCCCGTTCTGCCTGACCGTTGGATGCGGGCTTGAACGGGGCAGATGTGACGTGCTTGATCCCATTGCGGGTCATGAATTCCTTGAATTCAGCACTGGTGAAGCACGGCCCATTGTCGCTGACAAGGACATCAGGCAGGCCGTGTGTGGCAAACATGGCTCGTAGGCTTTCGATGGTGGCAGTGGACGTGCTTACAGACTTTATTACACATACAATCTATTTTGAATAAGCATCCACAACAACCAAAAACATTTTGCCTAGGATCGGGCCTGCGAAGTTAATGTGGATCCTAGACCACGGTTTGGAGGGCCATGACCACAAACTTAGCGGTGCCTCTCTAAGTGCATTGCTCAGTTGCATTGACGCACGCACGACTCTAAGTCTGAGTCGATGCCGGGCCACCACACATGGGATCTGGCTATAGCTTTCATCATTACTATGCCTGGGTGGGTAGTGTGTAGGTCACCTATGAACATTTCCCTGCCTTTCTTAGGCAAAACCACGCGATTACCCCACAAAAGACAGTCCGCCTGTATGGACATTTCATCTTTGCGCCGTTGGAACGGCTTAATCTCTTCATGCATCTCCGCTGGGACGCTGGACCAGCTCCCATGGCGGACACAGTTTTTTTACAAGGCACAGTAAAGGATCCTGGCTGGTCCAGGTCCTGATCTGGCGGGCCGTAACGGGTGACTTTTCGTTTTCGAATGCATCCATCACCCAAGAGCAAGTCTGCAGGTTGTGTCATTTCCATCTCGGTGGTGGGCAATGGTAGTCAACTGAGAGCATCAGCGCAGTTCTTTGTGCCTGGTCTGTGGCGAATTACATAGTTATATGCAGACAGTGTAAGCGCCCATCTTTGGATGCGAGCAGAGGCATTGGTATTAATCTCTTTGCTCTCAGAGAATAGCGATATGAGCGGCTTATGGTCAGTTTCTAGCTCAAACTTGAGACCAAACAGATACTGGTGCATTTTTTGCCAGAGCTTATTTTTCAATTATGCTGTAGGCCCTTTCGGCCTTGGTCAAAGTCCTGGACGCATAGGCGACCGGTTGCAATGTTCCCGATTCATTAGCTTGTTGTAACACACTTTCGACCCCGTATGTCGACGCATCGCAAGCTAGCACTAATCTTTTACAAGGGTTATACAAAACAAGCAGTTTGTTGGAACATAACAAATTTCTTCCTTTCTCAAAGGCAGCCCCTTGTGAATTCCCACATACCTGGTCGTCTCCCTTGCGTAGCAACACATGTAAGGGTTCGAGCAAGGTGCTTAACCTGGGTAGGAAATTACCGAAATAGTTGAGGAGTCCCAGGAACTACCACAGCTCCGTCACGTTCTGCGGTCTCGGCGCGTTCTTGATGGCCTCCGTCTTGGCGTCGGTGGGTCTGATGCCGTCTGCCGCGATTCTTCTCCCTAAGAACTCAATCTCTGGCGCCAGGAAAACACACTTTGAGTGTTTCAACCTGAGTCCCACGCGATCTAGCCGACTTAGAACCTCTTCCAGGTTCTTCAAGTGTTCGATGGTGTCCCGACCTGTGACCAGTCTGTCGTCCTAGAAAACCACGGTGCGCAGAACCGACTTTAGCAGGCTCTCCATGTTCGATCGAATCCCAAACAGGCATCTATTGTAGGTGAACAGACCTTTGTGCGTGTTGATGCAGGTGAGGCCTTTTGAAGATTCAGCCAGCTCCTGCGTCATGTAGGCCGAGGTCAGGTCCAACTTGGCGAATGTCTTTCCTCCTGCCAGCGTCGCAAATAGGTCGTCTGCCTTGGGTAGCGGATACTGGTCCTGTAGCGAAAAACGGTTAATCGTTACTTTATAGTCCCCACAAATTCTGACCGTGCTGTCGCCTTTGAGAACCGGAACAATCGGACTGGCCCACTCGTTGAATTCCACCGGTGCGATGATGCCTTCTCGCTGCAGCCTGTCCAGCTCAATTTCCACTTTCTCTCGCATCATGTATGGTACCGCCTGTGCCTTGTGGTGGATGGGTCGTGTACCGGGAACCAAGTGGATCTGCACCCCCGAGAAGCTTTCAAAGCCTGGCTCAAACAATGACAGGAACTTGGTCAGAACCTGGGCACATGAGGCGGTCGTCAACGGACAAGAGCGCTTGGATATCGTCCCAGTTTTCCCAGCCAGCTTCTGCCGAACAGTGTGGGGCCATCTCCTGGTACAATCCATAGTGAGAGTTCATGCACCGCTCCATCATTGGAGACTTTTACTGCTGCGCCGCCAATTACAGGGATCAGCTCTTTAGTGTAAGTTCTTCGCTTGGTATGAATGGGGCTAAGCTTGGGCCTGTGTGCCTTGTTGCACCACAGCCTGTCGAAGGCCTTTTTGCTCATGATAGACTGACTCGCACCCGTGTCCAGTTCCATGGATACTGGAATTCCATCCAGTTCGACTTTTAGCATGATCGGTGGACATTTCGTGGTGAAGATGTGTACCCCGTACACTTCTGCCTCCTCGGTTTGAGTCGCTAGTTCAGCCTGATCCGCCATGGATCGGTCTTCCTCTGCAACGTGGTGGTTTGCAGGGTTTGCAGCTCGTCTGCACATTCGCTGGAGGTGTCCCATTGTTCCACAGCCTTTGCACACATAGTGTTTGAAGTGGCATTGATGAGCTCGATGATCACCTCCGCAGTGCCAACAAGGAGTTAATTGCCTCGCATTCACACTTGATGGCGGACTCTGAGTCACCTGAGGTCGTGCAGCTGCAGGCGTGTACGTTCTGCCATATGCATTCCTGCCTGAAAACATCGTTACTTTGTGTACAGTACTTGCCGATGTATCTTTATGCTGCGAAATTCGTTTGGTGTTATCGCTGGTGGACATAAATGCCTGGGCCATCGTTATGACTTTGCTCAGGTTCGGTGTTTCAACAGTCAATAGTTTGCGAAGGATAACCTCGTGTCTAGTGCCAAGCACAAAAAAGTCTCTTAGCATTTGCTCCAGGAATCCACCGAGTTCGCAATGTCCTGCAAGGCGCCTTAGTGCGACAAAGTAGCTCGCCACGTCCTGGCCTTCAGACCACTGACATATGTGGAATCGATACCTTGCCATCAGAACGCTCTCCTTCGGCTTTCGGTGTTCCCGGACCAGCGTACACAGTTCTTCATAGGATTTTGGTTGTTGGTTTCACCGGAGCGAGAAGGTTCTTCGTGAGGCCATAGGTTGTTGCCCCATAGAGGGTGAGGAGGATCGCCCTTCGTTTGGCAGCGTTCTCGTCCCCTTCCAGCTCGTTGGCCACGAAGTATTGGCCGAACCGCTCCACGAAGGTCTCCCAATCGTCCCCTTCTGAGAATTTCTCCAGGATACCAACAGTTCTCTGCATTTTTGCGTGGTTGTTCGTTATCTCGTCGCCAGTTGTTATGCTCAGTATTAAGTAATGCAACTAAGTACTGTCGACAATGAGTAAGTGTGACCTTAGCTCCTTTATTCAGACTCCAGAGTGCTGATACAGCGTGGGAGGCCTGCTTATATACAGGGCTCCCAAGGGATGCTGGGATCCCTTGGGACTCCAACAGGTACGCCCTCTATTGGCGGTGTTATACAGGTTGCCTGGGGTTGCATACATAACATCGACACTTCCGCCAATGGGAACAGTTTCTCTCTATCTACTCTGTCCAGGCCCCTCATGATTTTGACCACCTCGATCAAATCTCCCCTCAACCTTCTCTGCTCCAAGGAGAACAACCCCAACTTCTCCAGTCTCTCTATGTAACTAAAGTCCCTCATTCTTGGAATCATTCCCTTAAATCTTTTCTGCACCCTCTCTAAGGCCTTCACATCCTTCCTAAAGTGCGATGCCCAGAATTAAACACAATACTCCAGTTGAGGCCGAACCAGGGATTTATACATGTTCATCCTAACTTCCTTGTTTTTGTGCTCTGTGCCTCTATTTATGAAGCCCAGGATCCTGTAAGCTTTTTTTAATTGCATTCTCAACCTGCCCTGCCACCTTCAACGATTTGTACACACACATACCCTTCAGGTCTCTCTGTTCATGCACCCCCTTTAGAATTGTAACCTCTAGTTTATATTGCCTCTCGTCATTCTTCCTACCAAAATGTATCACTTTGCACTTTTCTGATTTAAATTTCATCTGCCACATGTCCGCCCATTCAGGTGTTTGGGGTGACCCACAGCAGGAGTGACCGATGATCAGAGTGAGTCACAGCGGGAGTGACCGATGGTCAGAGTGACCCACAGCGGGAGTAACCGATGATCAGAGTGACCCACAGCAGGAGTGACCGATGGTCAGAGTGACCCACAGCAGGAGTGACCGATGGTCAGAGTGAGTTACAGCAGGAGTGACCGATGGTCAGAGTGACCCACAGCAGGAGTGACCGATGGTCAGAGTGACCCACAGCAGGAGTGACCGATGGTCAGAGTGACCCACAGCAGGAGTGACCGATGGTCAGAGTGACCCACAGCAGGAGTGACCGATGATCAGAATGAGTCACAGCAGGAGTGACCGATGGTCAGAGTGACCCACAGCGGGAGTGACCGATGATCAGAGTGACACACAGCAGGAGTGACCGATGGTCAGAGTGACCCACAGCAAGAGTGACCTACAGCAGGAGTGACCGATGATCAGAGTGAGTCACAGCGGGAGTGACCGATGGTCAGAGTGAGTCACAGCGTGAGTGACCGATGGTCAGAGTGAGTCACAGCGGGAGTGACCGATGGTCAGAGTGACCCACAGCGGGAGTAACCGATGGTCAGAGTGACCCACAGTAGGAGTAACCGATGATCAGAGTGACCCACAGCAGGAGTAACCGATGATCAGAGTGACCCACAGCAGGAGTGACCAATGGTCAGAATGACCCACAGCAGGAGTGACCAATGGTCAGAGTGAGTCACAGTGGGAGTGACCAATGGTCAGAGTGACCCACAGTGCGATGACCAATGGTCAGAGTGACCCACAGCAGGAGTGACCAATGGTCAGAATGACCCACAGCAGGAGTGACCAATGGTCAGAGTGAGTCACAGTGGGAGTGACCAATGGTCAGAGTGACCCACAGTGCGATGACCAATGGTCAGAGTTGTTGTGTATGTACAATATAAGTATACTCCCTGTACACTCAATGCACAGTTACATAAGACGACTGGATGTACCTTCACACTGTATACACTATGCCTGTACCACCAGAGGGTGCAACTGGTGGAGACCTCGGGGTCACCTGTACACGACAGGTAACCAGGTATAAAAGAGAGCTCACCATACTGTGTCCTCACTCAGGAGCTGTAATAAATGGACTAAGGTCACCACAGTTCAAGTGCAATACCTTACCTCGCGGAGTCATTACTCGAGTGCTTACAGACACAATAAGAATGACCCACAGCGGGAGTGACCGATAGTCAGAGTGACCCACAGCGGGAGTGAGTGATGGTCAGTCTGACCGACAGTGGGAGTGACCGATGGTCAGAGTGACCCACAGTGGGAGTGACTGATGGTCAGTCTGACCGACAGTGGGAGTGACTGATGGTCAGAGTGACCCACAGCGGGAGTGAGCGATGGTCAGTCTGATCGACAGTGGGAGTAACCGATGGTCAGAGTGACCCACAGTGAGAGTGACTGATGGTCAGTCTGACCCACAGTGGGAGTGACTGATGGTCAGTCTGACCCACAGTGGGAGTGACTGATGGTCAGAGTGACCCACAGTGGGAGTGACTGATGGTCAGTCTGACCCACAGTGGGAGTGACTGATGGTCAGAGTGACCCACAGTGGGAGTGACTGATGGTCAGTCTGACCGACAGTGGGAGTGACTGATGGTCAGAGTGACCCACAGCGGGAGTGAGCGATGGTCAGTCTGACCCACAGCGGGAGTAACCGATGGTCAGTCTGACCCACAGCGGGAGTGACTGATGGTCAGAGTGACTCACAGTGGGAGTGACCGATGGTCAGAGTGACCCACAGCAGGACTGAACGATGGTCAGAGAGACCCACAGCGGGAGTGACCGATAGTCAGAGTGACCGACAGCGGGAGTGACTGATGGTCAGAGTGACCCACAGCGGGAGTGACCGATGGTCAGAGTGATCCACAGCAGGAGTGACTGATGGTCAGAGTGACCCACAGCGGGAGTGACCGATGATCAGAGTGACCCACAGTGGGAGTGACCAATGATCAGAGTGACCCACAGTGGGAGTGACCAATGATCAGAGTGACCCACAGTGGGAGTGACCGATGATCAGAGTGACCCACAGTGGGAGTGACCGATGATCAGAGTGACCCATAGTGGGAGTGACCGATGGTCAGAGTGACCCACAGTGGGAGTGACCGATGGTCAGAGTGACCCACAGTGGGAGTGACCAATGGTCAGAGTGACCCACAGTGGGAGTGACTGATGGTCAGAGTGACCCACAGTGGGAGTGAGCGATGGTCAGTCTGACCCACAGCAGGAGTGACCGATGGTCAGTCTGACCCACAGCAGGAGTGACCGATGGTCAGAGTGACATACAGTGGGAGTGACCGATGGTCAGGGTGACCCACAGTGGGAGTGAACGATGGTCAGTCTGACCCACAGCAGGAGTGACCGCTGGTCAGTCTGACCCACAGCAGGAGTGACCGATGGTCAGAGTGACCTACAGTGGGAGTGACCGATGGTCAGAGTGACCCACAGTGGGAGTGATCGATGGTCAGAGTGACCCACAGCAGGAGTGACCGATGGTCAGTCTGACCCACAGCAGGAGTGACCGATGGTCAGAGTGACCTACAGTGGGAGTGACCGATGGTCAGAGTGACCTACAGTGGGAGTGACCGATGGTCAGAGTGACCTACAGTGGGAGTGACAGATGATCAGAGTGACCCACAGTGGGAGTGACCAATGATCAGTGACCCACAGCGGGAGTGACCGATGGTCACAGTGACCCACAGCAGGAGTGACCGATGGTCAGAGTGACCCACAGCAGGAGTGACTGATGGTCAGAGTGACCTACAGCGGGAGTGACTGATGGTCAGAGTGACCCACAGCGGGAGTGAGCGATGGTCAGTCATGTCCCACAGCGGGAGTGAGCGATGGTCAGACTGACCCACAGCGGGAGTGACCTATGATCAGAGTGACCCACAACGCGAGTGAGCGATGGTCAGAGTGACCCACAGTGGGAGTGACCAATGATCAGAGTGACCCACAACGGGAGTGAGCGATGGTCAGAGTGACCCACAGTGGGAGTGACCAATGATCAGAGTGACCCACAACGGGAGTGAGCGATGGTCAGAGTGACCCACAATGGGAGTGACCGATGGTCAGAGTGACCCACAACGGGAGTGAGCGATGGTCAGAGTGACCCACAGTGGGAGTGACTGATGGTCAGAGTGACCAACAGTGGGAGTGACTGATGGTCAGAGTGACCTACAGTGTGAGTGAGCGATGGTCAGAGTGACCCACAGCGGGAGTGACCGATGGTCAGAGTGACCCACAGCGGGAGTGACCGATGGTCAGAGTGACCCACAGCGGGAGTGACCGATGGTCAGAGTGACCCACAGCGGGAGTGACCGATGGTCAGAGTAACCCACAGCGGGAGTGACTGATGGTCAGAGTGACCCACAATTGGAGTGACCGATGGTCAGACTGACCCACAGCAGGAGTGACCGAAGGTCAGAATGACCTGCAGCAGGAGTGACCGATGCTCAGTGTGATTGTGACCCTGACGGGATGACCCCGATGGAAGCGTGGACAGGGTGGTTCTGGGGTCGCTGACCCCTGCTGCAGCGATACTCTTGGCCTGAGGGCAGATTGCCCACACTGATGATTCTGGGGTCGGGCTGAGTGTGACGGCACCTCTCCTTCTGAGGCGGCTTTGCTGCCAGAAGTGAATTGCTGACTAATTCTTGTCTGCACATCCTGAGGGAGAGTGGGAAGCGTGCCGACATTTCTGGACATCCCAATGGCCCCTGTAGCATGGTGTCTCCCTGGGCTGGGCTGCTAGGTCCCCACACTCAGTCACACCCGGGGCAGCTCCAGGAGTGACCTCCACCTTTCCAACAGTAAGCAGACGGTCGGTGCGTCAATGGGTTACATAAGAACAGAAGAATTAGGAGCAGGAGTCGGCCATTCAGCCCCTTGAGCCTGCTCCGCCATTCAATAAGATCATGGCTGATCTTCCACCTCAACTCCACTTTCCTGCACTATCCCCATATCCCTCGATTCCCTTAACATCCAAAAATCGATCGATCTCAGCCTTGAATATACTCAACGACTGAGCCTCCACAGCCCTCTGGGGCAGAGAATTCCAAAGATTTACCACCCTCTGAGTGAAGACATTCTTCCTCATCTCAGTTCTAAATGGCCGACCCCTTATCCTGAGACTGTGACCCCTGATTCTAGACTCCCCAGCCCGGGGGAAACATCCTCCCTGCATCTATCCTATCCAGCCCTGTAAGAATTGTGTGCGTCTCAATGAGATTGCAACAGGGGGCACTACTGTTGGAGGTCCGAGGGTCATAGGTGTTATGTATGTTAACCTGTAAATGCCATGTCTAACCACCAGAGGGCTTGTCCCCTGGAGTCCCAAGGGATCCCACAATCCCTTGGGGGCACCTGTATATAAGGAGGCCTCACAGGCTGGAGAGGCACTCTGAGATCTGTAATAAAGGCCTACGGTCATACTTACTTTGAGCTTGTAGTATCTAGTCTGACTCTTTATTCAAGACACAACAATAGGTACACTCGTGCTGGGCCCGGTATATAACCTGAACTTCACCTTCGCATTGTCACTTCTGGAAGCCATTAAAGACTGACCAATTACACCTGCTCACTGGCTCACAGTACGGAGTTCATTGTATCATTTCATACACCACAGAGATCAGCTCTCATTGTTCTAAACTCGAGAGAATATAGGCCTAGTCTGCTCAATCTCTCCTCATGGGACAATCCCCTCCCATCCCAGGAATCAGTTTGACAACATTAAAGGCGCTATATAAATGCAGAGCTCTGTTTGGGTGCTCGGTCCTTAGGGGGGGGGTTCCGAGCCCGAGAGGCCGGGGACCGATGGTCAGTGTGTGTCCGCTGTCCTGTCCATGAACCCGGGTCCTGTTGCTTCTTTAAGGAGCGATGCTCCCACACCCCATTGTGTTTGTTCTCACCGTATCAGTCCACGGGACTGCGTACAATGAGACCGGGGGAAAGCTGCTGTCGATTAGGGCGGGCGTGGGTTTGCGCCCCTGCTCCAGGAGGTCAAAGGCACGACCCTGTCTTAGGAGACGATCCCAGGAAAGATTTTTTACAAAATAACTCGTGCTGTGTGAGAATTTTAAAAAAATTTGTTCCTGGGATGTGGGCGTCGCTGGCAAGGCTGGCATTTATTGCCCATCCCTAACTGCCCCTCGAGAAGGTGGTGGTGAGCCGCCTTCTTGAACCGCTGCAGTCCGTGTGGTGAAGGTGCTCCCACAGTGCTGTTAGGGAGGGAGTTCCAGGATTGTGACCCAGCGACGATGAAGGAACGGCCGATATATTTCCAAGTCGGGATGGTGTGTGACTGGGAGGGGAACGTGGAGGTGGTGGTGTTCCCATGCGCCTGCTGCCCTTGTCCTTCTAGGCGGTAGAGGTCGAGGGTTTGGGAGGTGCTGCCGAAGAAGCCTTGGCGAGTTGCTGCAGTGCATCTTGTAGATGGTGCACACTGCGGCCAGGGGGCGCCAGTGGTGGAGGGAGTGAATGTTGAAGGTGGTGGGTAGCGTGTCAATCAAGCGGGCTGCTTTGTCCTGGATGGTGTCGAGCTTCTCGAGTGTTGTTGGAGCTGCAACTCATCCAGGCAAAGTGGAGAGTGTTCCATCGCACTCCTGACTTGTGCCCTGTGTACGGCACAGAAAGAGGTCACTGGGCCCCACCGCTCCGTGCCGGGGTTTATGCTCCACACCAGCCCCCTCCCACCCCTCTCCATCTCACCCCATCACCATATCCCTCTATTCCTTTCTCCCTCATGTGTTTATCCAGTTTCCCCTTAAATGCATCGATACTATTCGCCTCAACCCCTCCCTGTGGCAGCGAGTTCCACACGCTCGCCACTCTCTGGGTAATCAGTGGGCTGCCTCTGGCACCATTCTAAGGATAAGGGGGAAGCCATTTAGGACCGAGATGAGGAGAAACTTCTTCACCCAGAGAGTGGTGAACCTGTGGAATTCTCTACCACAGAAAGTAGTTGAGGCCAATTCACTAAATATATTCAAAAGGGAGTTAGATGTAGTCCTTACTACTCGGGGGATCAAGGGGTATGGCGAGAAAGCAGGAATGGGGTACTGAAGTTTCATGTTCAGCCATGAACTCATTGAATGGCGGTGCAGGCTAGAAGGGCTGAATGGCCTACTCCTGCACCTATTTTCTATGTTTCTATGTTTCTATCAGCGTGCCTGGCAGGACTCTGCGGGGACGAGATGATGGGAGACAGCGAGGCGTTGGCATTGTTCGTGCCCGAGTGCTCCAGGTCGGCGAGCTTGCTGCTTTGAGGAGGTGGCAGGGACCGGATGCATCTGCAGGAAAGGTCTGGCTGTGAGGTGCGGGGGAAGCTGTGTGTGTGTGTGTGTGTGTGTGCGGGACAGGAAGTGCGGGGGAGATTGTGTGTGGCACTGCTGAATGGAGCAGAAATCCTGGCCCTTAACACAAGGCTCCCGTTCCTGCCCATTGTGTTGTGTTTGTGCAACAATTAAAGCATTCAATACATAAACAGGATTAAAGAGTGAATCCGGCTTCTCGCACTGTCGGAGTGTTTTGCCAGTTTACATTTTGGCCGGTTAGTTTCAAATGCAAAACATTTCAAGTTTGTTCTGCAGTTATCAAACTTCCAATTATTTTTATTGTTGTAATCCTGCACGCTGCTCCCTCCAGAGTTCTTATCCTGGTTAATGGACAGGGTGGGCATTGATTGACAGGTGGTGCATTGATTGACAGGGAGGTGCATTGATTGACAGGAGGTACATTGATTGAAAAGGAGGTACATTGATTGACAGGAGGTGCATTGATTGACATGAGGTACATTGATTGACAGGATGTGAATTGATTGACAGGAGGTGCATTGATTGACAGTGTGTGCATTGATTGACAGGAGGTGCATTGATTGACAGGTTGTGCATTGATTGACAGGGAGGTGCATTGATTGACAGGAGGTACATTGATTGAAAAGGAGGTACATTGATTGACAGGAGGTGCATTGATTGACATGAGGTACATTGATTGACAGGGGGTGAATTGATTGACAGGAGGTGCATTGATTGACAGTGTGTGCATTGATTGACATGAGGTGCATTGATTGACAGGTTGTGCATTGATTGACAGCAGGTGCATTGATTGAGAGATTGTGCATTGATTGACAGGAGGTGCATTGATTGACAGCAGTTGCATTGATTGAGAGATTGTGCATTGATTGACAGGAGATGCATTGATTGACAGGGGGTGCATTGATTGTGCATTGATTGACAGGAGGTGCATTGATTGACAGCAGGTGCATTGATTGACAGGTTGTGCATTGATTGGCAGGAGGCGCATTGATTGACAGGACATGCATTGATTGACAGGAGATGCATTGATTGTGCATTGATTGACAGGAGGTGCATTGATTGACAGCAGGTGCATTGATTGAGAGACTGTGCATTGATTGACAGGAGGTGCATTGATTGACAGCAGGTGCATTGATTGAGAGATTGTGCATTGATTGACAGGAGGTGCATTGATTGACAGCAGGTGCATTGATTGACAGGTTATGCATTGATTGGCAGGAGGTGCATTGATTGACAGGACATGCATTGATTGACAGGAGAGGCATTGATTGTGCATTGATTGACAGGAGATGCATTGATTGACAGGACATGCATTGATTGACAGCAGGTGCATTGATTGACAGGAGGTGCATTGATTGAGAGATTGTGCATTGATTGACAGGAGGTGCATTGATTGACAGGAAGTGCATTGATTGACAGGAGGTGCATCGATTGTGCATTGATTGACAGCAGGTGCATTGATTGAGAGATTGTGCATTGATTGACAGGAGGTGCATTGATTGACAGGGAGGTGCATTTTGCCGTACAGGGAGTCGGAAGTGACGCCGCGCCTGCCGTACTGCGGGCCGGAAGTACAGCGCGGGTGGGCCCGAAGCCTGGTGCTGCAGCTCGGTGAAGCCCGGCAGGTGGGGCTGGAGGCCGGTCCGGAGGTGGAGAGAGAGAGAGAGAGAGAGAGAGGGAGAGCTCCAACTGCAGCCTCCTGGTCACATGGCAATCGCAGCAACTCAATCAAGTCACCTCAGTTGTTGTTGTTGTTGGGAGCCAACCTGGTTACCGGGCGATGGGGTCAGGGGTCGCACCCTAAC
Organism: Pristiophorus japonicus; assembly: GCF_044704955.1. Classification (NCBI taxonomy): domain Eukaryota; kingdom Metazoa; phylum Chordata; class Chondrichthyes; family Pristiophoridae; genus Pristiophorus; species Pristiophorus japonicus. The sequence goes on from NC_091996.1 coordinate 92,514,967, forward strand.
CAATATTTCCCCCTCCGTAACATCGCCCGTCTCCGCTCCTGCCTCAGCTCATCCACTGCTGAAACCCTCATCCGCACCTTTGTTACCTCCAGACTCGACTATTCCAACACACTCCTGGCTGGCCTCCCACATTCTATCCCACGTAAACTTGAGGTGATCCAAAACTCGGCTGCCCCATGTCCTAACTCACACCGAGTCCCGCTCACCCATCACCCCCTGTGCTCGCTGACCCCGTGTCCTAACTCACGCCCAGTCCCGCTCACCCATCACCCCCTGTGCTCGCTGACCCCGTGTCCTAACTCGCACCGAGTCCCACTCACCCATCACCCCCTGTGCTCGCTGACCCCGTGTCCTAACTCACGCCCAGTCCCGCTCACCCATCACCCCCTGTGCTCGCTGACCCCATGTCCTAACTCGCACCGAGTCCCGCTCACCCATCACCCCCTGTGCTCGCTGACCCCGTGTCCTAACTCGCACCGAGTCCCACTCACCCATCACCCCCTGTGCTCGCTGACCCCGTGTCCTAACTCGCACCGAGTCCCACTCACCCATCACCCCCTGTGCTCGCTGCCCCGTGTCCTAACTCGCACCGAGTCCCGCTCACCCATCACCCCCTGTGCTCGCTGACCCCGTGTCCTAACTCGCACCGAGTCCCACTCACCCATCACCCCCTGTGCTCGCTGACCCCGTGTCCTAACTCACACCGAGTCCCGCTCACCCATCACCCCCTGTGCTCACTGACCCCGTGTCCTAACTCGCACCGAGTCCCGCTCACCCATCACCCCCTGTGCTCGCTGACCCCGTGTCCTAACTCGCACCGAGTCCCGCTCACCCATCACCCCCTGTGCTCGCTGACCCCGTGTCCTAACTCGCACCGAGTCCCGCTCACCCATCACCCGCTGTGCTCACTGCCCCGTGTCCTAACTCGCACCCAGTCCCGCTCACCCATCACCCCCTGTGCTCGCTGCCCCGTGTCCTAACTCGCACCCAGTCCCGCTCACCCATCACCCCCTGTGCTCGCTGCCCCGTGTCCTAACTCGCACCCAGTCCCGCTCACCCATCACCCCCTGTGCTCGCTGCCCCGTGTCCTAACTCGCACCCAGTCCCGCTCACCCATCACCCCCTGTACTCGCTGCCCCGTGTCCTAACTCGCACCCAGTCCCGCTCACCCATCACCCCCTGTGCTCGCTGCCCCGTGTCCTAACTCGCACCGAGTCCCGCTCACCCATCACCCTCTGTGCTCGCTGACCCCGTGTCCTAACTCGCACCCAGTCCCGCTCACCCATCACCCCCTGTGCTCGCTGCCCCGTGTCCTAACTCGCACCCAGTCCCGCTCACCCATCACCCCCTGTGCTCGCTGCCCCGTGTCCTAACTCGCACCGAGTCCCACTCACCCATCACCCCCTGTGCTCGCTGCCCCGTGTCCTAACTCACACCGAGTCCCGCTCACCCATCACCCCCTGTGCTCGCTGCCCCGTGTCCTAACTCGCACCGAGTCCCACTCACCCATCACCCCCTGTGCTCGCTGACCTAAATTGGCTCCCGGTTAAGCAACACCTCGATTTCAAAATTCCCATCCTTGTTTTCAAGTCCCTCCATGGCCCTCACCCCTCCCTATCTCTGTAATCTCCTCCAGCCCCACAACCCCCCCGTGATGTCTGCGCTCCTCTAATTCTGCCCTCCTGAGCATCCCTGATTATAATCGCTCCACCATCTGTTGCCTGGGCCCCAAGCTCTGGAACTCCCTCCCTAAACCTCTCTGCCACTCCGCATCACTTTCCTCCTTCAAGACACTCCTTCAAATCTCCCTCTTTGACCAAGCTTTTGGTCACCTGTCCCCAATATCTCCCTATGTGGGCTCGGCGTCAAATTTTGTTTGATAATCGCTCCCTGTGAACGGCTCTGGGACGTTAAAGGCGCTATATAAATGCAAGTTGCTGTTGTTGAGAGGGGAAAAGAAACCAGGGCCCAGCTGATGGTGGACGAGAGTCCAAACATTGAAGGTGATATGGAAAGACTCTCAAGGTCAGGAGACAGGGGTCGGACACTGGGGGCCCAGGGCCTGGTGACTGAACAAGGATAGGTCGGTGGTGGCAGGCATGTTTGGGCCGAGTCGGCAGGTGGGTGATCACGGTCCAGATCTAGTCGGTTTGAGGTTGTTGGCTGGCTAATGGAGACCTGGAGCAGAGGGTTCAGGGCTTGGGCTCGAGCTGGTGCAAGTCAATGTCTGGTGCAATCTGGCTGACCGACGTCTCGGGCCTGCACCTGACCGTGGGGCTTGGCTAGTGGAGGTCTGGGTTCGGGGTCTGCCTCGACTAGCACCTGGTGAAATCCCCCAGATCCCTTTGGCTGAGGTTTGTCTCTTGCTCTTCCCCCTCTGTCCTTCGCGTTCTCTCATTGCTGTGCCTCCTGTTTTCTCGTTTCTGACTTTCTCCCATATCTTTGTCTATCACTCGCTCTCTGCTTTCACACAATCTTGTTGGCACCGTGTCACTCTTCCTTTGCCTCACTCTCTCTGTCTTAATGTACTATGTCTGTCTCTCGCTGTCTTTCTCTCACTACTCTTGCTCTATCTCACTTTCACTCACTTGTCTCTTGCTCTTTGCCTGTTCTTTAGTCTGACTCTCTCTGTCCCTCTCAATTCCTTTCTGTGTCTATCTTTGACTCTCTCTGGCTGTGTTTCGCTCATTCTGCCTCTCTCAATTTTTCTCTCTCGTTCTGTTATCTCTCAGTCTCTCTCTGTCTCTCACATTGTCTCTGTCTTCCTCAGTCTTTCACTCTCCCTCTGTCTCTTGATTTATTTGTTGCAGTTCCTCACGCTCTGTCTGTCTGTCTGTCTCTCTCTCTCTCTGTCTGTCTGTCTCTGGCGCTCTCTGTGTGTCTCTCTCTCATGCTCTCTCTGTGTGTGTCTCTCTCTCACTCACTCTCTCTGTGTCTCCCTCTCTCTCACTCTCACTCACTCTCTCTGTGTCTCTCTCTCACTCACTCTCTCTGTGTCTCTCTCTCACTCACTCACTCACTCTCTCTGTCTCTCTCTCACTCACTCTCTATGTGTGTGTCTCTCTCTCTCTCTCACTCACTCTCTCTGTGTCTCTCTCCCTCTCACTCACTCACTCTGTGTGTCTCTCTCTCTGTCTCTGTGTGTCGCTCGCTCTATGTGTCGCTCTCTCTGTCTCACTTTCTCTGTCTCTCTTTCTCTGTCTCTCTCTTTCTCTGTCTTTCTCTGTCTCACTCTCTCACAATCTCCGCTCTCGCTCTCTCCCATGCTCTCTCGCTCTCTCCTTTTGTGGTTTGCTCACTCTTAATTTCTGGTAAGTTAATTTTCTTTCTTCTGCTTGTATACAGCTGCGATGAGTCAGCATTTCAGAACACCATGGAGTCTCCAAGACAGCCCTGTAGATGAGAATGAGGAGAATTTTATACCATTCGTAACGTACGATATTTCCTGTGTATTTTCTGGAGAGGATATTTTGGCCCTGCAGATGCCTCAGTGGGTAAATGTACCGTCCAGCCAACAGGTCACGGAGATCGGGCGGTGTCAGGTTCCAGCTCTGTGACAGCGGGAAAGGCAGTGCGGTTCATGTGGGTTAGAGAGAGGGGAAATCAGCCAGGGTTCCTGCTCCTGATCACTGCCCAGTGACCCCTGGGTTAGAGAGAGGGGAAATCAGCCAGGGTTCTTGCTTCTGATCACTGCCCAGTGACCCCTGGGTTAGAGAGAGAGGAGAAATCAGCCAGGGTTCTTGCTTCTGATCACTGCCCAGTGACCCCTGGGTCAGAGAGAGGGGAAATCAGCCAGGGTTCCTGCTCCTGATCACTGCCCAGTGACCCCTGGGTTAGAGAGAGAGGGGAAATCAGCCAGGGTTCCTGCTCCTGATCACTGCCCAGTGACCACTGGGGGATGTACTGTCCCTGATGCCTGTCAGACAGTAACCCCCAGCATTGACCCCCGCCTCGGAGCGAGGAGGGGGAAACAGTGAGTGTCGTCCTCTTCGATAGAAGCCAGGCGTGAGCTGGCGCTCGGCATTCCATGTGTTCACGACCCATCGAGGCTGCATTCACTCCCTGCTGCCTTGCTGTTCCTGGGACTCTGCTGTGCCCACATTACAACAGGGGCTTCACTTCCTCGGCTGTGAGGCGCCTTGGGCTGTCCTGAGGATGTGAAAGGCGCTGCAGGAATGCAAGTTGTTCCTGAGGCAGCAAGTGGTTGGCAGAGTGGGGAAGCGTTCAGAGGGCGGGCATGCTTGGTGGGTAAACGGAGGCATTGGATCAGCGTAAATTATAAAACCGGTTGACAATGAATACAATTAGCATCACCGGGGAATGTGAAAGGAGGAAGAGGGAGAATCGGAAGTGGGTTTAAAGAGTGCGTGAAGATTACAGACAGTGTGATGGCCCAGTCAGCACTGACCCACTTCTTGTCTGGCCTCTCTCTCTCTCTCTCTCGCATGCTCTCTCTGTGTTTGTGTTTATTTGTTGACCCATTGCAGGCGTTCGAAGACGGTGAGCAGATGCAAGGCCGAAGACGAGAGCGGAGCGCAGTGTTCGGCTGCAGTCAGGGACTGGGCCTGTGTGGCGGATCTCGAGCGTCCAGTGCAGCTGGCAGTGTAAGTACAGTCCCACGCCTGGCTCCGCGAGAGGCTCCATACTGGCTCTTTGGCAGGCTGTCTCTGGTGGGGCAAGGAGAGCGTGGGCGGTGGGCCGTTAAAGGAACATATGACAGGCTCCCTCCCCTCTGCACACTGATCTGTATCCCTCCACTCCCCCCCACCCCCCACCCCCCTCCGTTCTGGAGGGTAATGGCTGACCGGATTGACATAAAAACCCATTGTTATGTATGCAATAAAGGTTCAAACTGAGTACTGTTTAACTAAGCAAGGTACAACCTTGGCTCTGCTTTACTTCGGCCCAAAGTGCCTGACTCTCAAAATGGCTGGCCTTTTATACCAGAGCAGCACCATGTGCGTGCTGCTCAGTGGCCTCCAACAATGACGCCATCTGGTGGCTACAAACAGAATGTACATACATGACACCCATCTGGTTCACCAATGTCCTTCAGGGAAGGAAATCTGCCGTCCTTACCCGGTCTGGCCGATATGTGACTCCACAGCAATGTGGTTGACTCTTTAACTGCCCCCCTCGGAAATGGCCCAGCGAGACACTCGGTTGTACAAAACCCGCTACGACAAAGTCAGCACCTTCACCACACGGACTGCAGCGGTTCACGAAGGCGGCTCACCACCACCTTCTCAAGGGCAATTAGGGATGGGCAATAAATGCCGGCCCAAATCCCAGGAAGGAATATATTTTTTAAAACGCCGAGGAGTGGGAGGGTGAGGATTTCGCTGCAGGACAGGAGTCCGGGAAAGGCTGATGGGGGGGGGGGCGGGGGGGAAAGAGCTTGTTGTGTCTTTAGATGTTCTGATAATGACTCCACGAGGCAATGTATTGTACTTGAACTGGAGTGACCTTAGTCCATTTAATATAACTCCAGAGTGAGGATCACACCTGGTGGCCTGCCTTTTATACCAGGCCAGGCACACCTGTACAGGTAACCTACAAGTCTCCCACTGCAGTGCCCTCTGGTGGCACACCTTAGTGATCATACAGCGGGTGTACAAGTTTCCCATAGTCGTGACCTCACGTGGCACATCATATGTAATGGTACAAGCAGTACACATGTTTGGATACATGACATCACTCTCCCCCAAGTCCTTAGTGCAAATCGCCTTCATGCATTGACTGTGCTCTGGGCTTAGCTCTAACTGATTGACCCTTGGAGGGTCGTTTCCATCTTGGGTGAATAGGTGGTGTTTCGTTGCCAGTAGGGTCCCCCGCCCCCCACATAATAGATTATGCCGGTGGTTCATTTCATTCATATACATTCAAGTCCAGAAAAAAAAATAGCATTTACATCATTACATTTGTGGTACAGTTGTGAGGCAAGTACATTTGACTGGTGAGGTACATACTTGATACATACTTGGAATCAGTACTGGTGTCAGCACCGGTGTGTGAGGACAAGCTCGTTCCAGAACTGCTGGATGGTGCCCAGGTAGTCTGGTGGTGGTGTGGTGCCCAGTGCTGGCAGTGGGAACCCGGTTGGCTCAAGGTGCCTGCTCTCGGAACCTTTGCTGTTGCTCCTAGCGTCGGGCAGGTTCACAGATGCCTGTGACCTCCGTGTCCTTTCCCTGTGCCCCGGGTCGCTGCTGCTTCCCTGAGGAGCAGTCGTCTGGCAGTGGGCAGGGAACTGCTGACTCGCTGGCCTGGGCGTTATTTGGTTTGAGATCCTGGCTGGTCCCAGTCCCATTTTTGGAGGACTGTTGCGGGTGACCCTTCGTTCCCGGGTGTAGCCTTGGTGGCGATAGGGTCTGGGGGCTGCGCCTGAGCGCGGTTTTGCTCTTTCAGGCTCGTGGCGGTTGGTGCCATCGGGTGCCCGAGAGGTGGAGCCGATCAGGGGGCAGGGTATCGATACCGGTGCCGTTGCCCTCCTGAGATTGTTTGCTCTGCAGCTTGTCTATTTTTGCTGCTTGTGGACACACTGGTGCATCAGTCTGGTCCCAGGGACGCAGGCTACAGCATTGGGTAGCTCGCTGGACCTGTGTGCTCCCGATAGGTGTTTGCCTGCTACATTAACTGAATGCAGTTGAAATCCTACATCGCACAACGTTTCATTACTCATTGTGGATAAGCGGTAGCTCCGATCGCAATCGCACGTCTTTTCTTTGCTTGTTACACGATTAAAACTCTGATCATCAATTACAAGCTTTACATTTAACTCACAGTTGCTATTACATTGATTGAGAGTGTGGAACTGTCCCTTTAAGTGTGGTGGGTTGCAGGCCTCCTTTAAGAGAGCCTTGCTATCTTTACCTCAACCATCTTCTTCGCTGGGTACCACGTGTTGCTCCATCAGCGCTGCACCTCGTGGTCTGACCGCCGCCATCTTTTTCTTCAGCGCCTCACCTCGTGGTTCGGGCGCCATCTTTCCTCCATCCACGATGTCGACTGCGGTGATCCTCTTCTCCCCGGGTTCTGCCACCGAGGCTGGGAAAGTCGCCTTTGGATCCGATTTTCTTCCTCCGGAGTCCTGCCACTGGAGCCCGGATAGTGCGCTCGGGTCGTCCCAGCTGGATCATCTCCACGCAGTCCTGCTGAGCGGTCTGTGCCTCGGGATGCTGTGCTGGTCTGCTCTCTGGTGCCGGATCCAACCTCCGGTCGGGGCTTGCTTTGCCTCTGAGCGCGGGGGACGTCAATCGCTGGCGGGATGAAATCTTCCCAGCTCCAATGGATCTTCTCCATCCATCTTCTTCCGAGTAGCATTGATCCATCACCTGCAACAATCCACAGGGGTAACTTATGTACCGCGCCATCATGGAGTACCTTTACATCCGCACTACCAACGACTGGTGTAGGTGCGCAGCTTTGCCTGAACCGGGACCAACTTGGGTCGTTCAACTTGATTGTCCCATAGCCTCTCAAAGGCTTCTTGATTCATTACTGACTGGCTCGCCCCCGCGTCCACTTCCATGAAAACTGGTACGCCATCTATCTCGACTTCCATCCTCAACGGGGAAAACTCGGTGGTGCAGGTAAACATGCTATACACCTCATCGTGGGGCTGAGCTGCCTCTCTGCCTATCGCTTCATAATCCGCGCTGGATTCATGGCCATCTGCAGACTCTTCATCAACACGGTGAGCCATATTTCTCTCGCACATTCGCTGGAGGTGGCCCTTTGTGCTGCAGCCTTTACACACATAGTCTTTAAAACGGCACTGGTGAGCCCTGTGATTCCCTCCGCAACGCCAGCAAGGTGCTACTCGATTAGCCCCCTTCGGCGGACTCTGAGTTAAGGGATTCGGGGGCCTGTTCTCTCTCCCCTGAGGAGATTCACGTTCGACAGTCCAGCCTCTAAAAGGCGCCATTCTGTGTACAGTACTTGCCGGGTTTGAGTCCTGAGGATGAGTAATCCGCCTAGAGCTGCAGGTCGAGGTCATGATTGCCTGGCTCATGGTGATGGCCTTCTGCAGTGTGACTGTGGTATCCGCAGACAGTAGCCTGTGAAGAAGGCCCTTGTGGCCGATTCCGATGACAAAGATATCCCGCAGCGCTTCGGTGAGATGGTCGCCGAAATCACATGGTGCCACCAGCCTGCTGAGGTCTGCAGCACATTTCGCGATTTGCTGGCCTTCGGGCCGTCGGTGGGTGTAAAACCGGTGTCTGGCTGTGAGGATGCTCTCTTTGGGTTATTCTTGGATCAGCGTTACAAGCTCCTCGTACGTCTTGGTCGTTGTCTTCGCTGGTGCCAGCAAATCCCTGATGAGGCCATAGACGGAGGGCCCACAACTGGTTAGCAGGATAGCTCTGCGCTTATCAGCCAGTGTGGCCGGATTATCGCCTGCCAGGTCGTTTGCTGTGAAGAAATGATCGAGCCTCTCCACAAAGGCGTCCCAATCACCCCCACCGGCGAACTGCTGCAACGTACCAAGGTTAGCCATTTTTGCGTGAAAGTCCGCAATCTCGTCGCCAATTGTTATGTCTTTAGATGCTCTGATAATGACTCCACGAGGCCAAGTATTGCACTTGAACTGGAGTGACCTTAGTCCTTTATTGATAACTCCAGAGTGAGGATCACCTGGTGGCCTGCCTTTTAGACTGGGCCTGGCACACCTGTACAGGTAACCTACAAGTCTCCCACTGCAGTGCCCTCTGCTGGCACACCTTTGTGACCATACAGCTGGTGTACAAGTTTCCCAAAGTAGTGCCCTCTGGTGGCACATCATATGTAATAGTACAAGCAGTAAACATGTCTGGATACATGACAGAGCTCTGGGGGAGGAAATCTGCCATCCTTACCCGGTTTGGCTGTAACATATTTGCTGCATGTGTTCTTTGCTTAGTTGGTTTAGGAACAAAAATTTAACCATCACACTACACAAAGGTAACGCCCCTATTTAAAAAAGGCGGCAGACAGAAAGCAGGAAACTAGAGACCAGTTAGCCTAGCATCTGTCGTTGGGAAAATGTTGATGTCCATTATTCAGGAAGCAATAGCGGGACCTTTGGAAAAGCATAATTTGATCAAGCAGGGTCAGCATGGTTTTATGAAAGGGGAAATCGCGTTTGACAAATTTGCTGGAGAGCACTCCCATTGGGGACTCCCGCCTCCTCTGGACGGCAGGACGGTGTGCCATGGCGTGTCCGGACGGCAGACGAGGATGGCAAAATCCAGGTTGTGCAAGGCAACAGCTCGACAACTATTTTGTTGTATATCAGTAATCAAGTGCCCCCTGATTAAAGGGGGGAGGGGCACAGCCCAAAACCTTTTCAAGTGCTCCCTTGTTATTTTTTTGTTGTTGAGGGCACTAAAACACAAATTATACAAGTGTCCCCTGGCTAAAAGTGGGGGAGGGGGGCACTAAAACCGACACAATAAACAAGTTAAGTTTTAGACATTAAAATCAAATTAAAATTTGGGCAAGAGCTCTACAAAGATGTGAGCTGCATACATTACAGGGGGCAGAGGGGGAGCTCTGGCGGGGGCGGGGGGTGGGATGTGGGGGTGGGTGGGGGTGAGCTGTGGGGGTGGGTGGGATGTGGGGGTGAGCTCTGGGGGTGGGTGGGGCGTGTGGGTGATCTCTGGGCTGGGTGGGATGTAGGGGTGAGCTATGGGGGTGGGTGGGATGTGGGGGTGAGCTCTGGGGGTGGGTGGGGCGTGTGGGTGAGCTCTGGGCTGGGTGGGATGTGGGGGTGAGCTGTGGGAGTGGGTGGGGTGTGGGGGTGAGCTCTGGGCTGAGTGAGATGTGGGGGTGATCTCTGGGTGTGGGGGGTTTGATCTCTGGGGTTGGGAAGGTAGCTCTGCAAATGGGAGGAGGAGGCTCAGCCAGTCCCCCTCACCATTGGCGGGGTGGCGGAGGTAGAATGGATCAGGAGCAGCAAGTACATGACGGAGCAGGGCTTCGGTGGGAATCTGCAGCCTGTGGTGTGGGCCGGGTAGATGGCTCACCCCCTCCTCTTCCCCCCACCCCCCCTCCACCACACGGGTCTACTCACCCCTGGGGCAGAGGTGCTACAGTTGCTTCGACCCCGTGCCCCTGGGTTAGGGACGAGCGCAGGCAGCCAGAGTCGCTGCACCAGGCCATGGCTTGGCTGTGACGGTGCACACTGTTGAATAGCTGGATGCCACTGGCTGTGGCTGTAAATTCTATGATTACTGTGAAGAGGGGCCTGTTCGCTGAGGCAGCAGAGGGTAGCTGGTGCCTGTTAACCCAGCGGACACAGAGATCTGTCAATTGCAAGTAATTCCCCCACAGATTGTTGGTCATGCAGCGTAACCCCTCCCTCTGTAATTGTGTTTCACAGCCCCCATTGGATGGAAGTGTATGAAGAGGCCCCCCCGAGATTGGTACGTAGCACGGTGCTGGGCTCGGTCTGGTGTTCTCTGCAATAGTCTAGAGCTCCGATGCAGCAGGTGGGGTTTAAGCAGCTGTGTGTGGGGCGAGTGAGAGGGAGAGCGCACTCTGCAGTCCAAGAGCCGTAGAGAACTCTCCTTCAACATTGCAAACTTCACCCTGGGGCGGAGGGGGGGGGGGACCCACTGCACTGGGGTGAGGGGGCGCTGCACTGGGGCCATCTGCACTTCAGCATGCTGCACTGGGGCCCGCTGCTGAGGGCTAGCTGCACTGGGACCATCTGCACTTCAAGCTGCACTGCGGCTTGCTGCGCTGGGACAAGCTGCACTGGGGCCGCCTGCACTTCATCAAGCTGCACTGGGGCAAGCTGCACTGAGGCCACCTGCACTTCAACAAACTGCACTGGAGCCCTCTGCACTGGGGCCCGCTGCACTGGGGCAAGCTGCACATAACAACTTGCTTTTATATATCGCCTTTAACATAGTAAAACGTCCCGAAGCGCTTCACAGGGAGCGATTATCAAACACAATTTGACACCGAGCCGCATAAGGAGATATTAGGGCAGGCAGCCAAAAGCTTGGTCGAAGAGACAGGTTTCAAGGAACGTCTTCAAGAATGTGCACTGTGATATCCACCAGGGGTCAGTGATGGGACTGGTTAGAAATGAACTGGACTTGTAAAGAGGCTGATCACACACAGTCCCTCACTGGTATAGGGGGGGCAGGGGCTGGTGAGTGTTCTCTGGGCTCAGTCCCCCACCGGGCCCCGCTCCCCGGGGCTCAGTCCCCCACCGGGCCCCGCTCCCCGGGGCTCAGTCCCCCACCGGGCCCCGCTCCCCGGGGCTCAGTCCCCCACCGGGCCCCGCTCCCCGGGGCTCAGTCCCCCACCGGGCCCCGCTCCCCGGGGCTCAGTCCCCCACCGGGCCCCGCTCCCCGGGGCTCAGTCCCCCACCGGGCCCCGCTCCCCGGGGCTCAGTCCCCCACCGGGCCCCGCTCCCCGGGGCTCAGTCCCCCACCGGGCCCCGCTCCCCGGGGCTCAGTCCCCCACCGGGCCCCGCTCCCCGGGGCTCAGTCCCCCACCGGGCCCCGCTCCCCGGGGCTCAGTCCCCCACCGGGCCCCGCTCCCCGGGGCTCAGTCCCCCACCGGGCCCCGCTCCCCGGGGCTCAGTCCCCCACCGGGCCCCGCTCCCCGGGGCTCAGTCCCCCACCGGGCCCCGCTCCCCGGGGCTCAGTCCCCCACCGGGCCCCGCTCCCCGGGGCTCAGTCCCCCACCGGGCCCCGCTCCCCGGGGCTCAGTCCCCCACCGGGCCCCGCTCCCCGGGGCTCAGTCCCCCACCGGGCCCCGCTCCCCGGGGCTCAGTCCCCCACCGGGCCCCGCTCCCCGGGGCTCAGTCCCCCACCGGGCCCCGCTCCCCGGGGCTCAGTCCCACACCGGGCCCCGCTCCCCGGGGCTCAGTCCCACACCGGGCCCCGCTCCCCGGGGCTCAGTCCCACACCGGGCCCCGCTCCCCGGGGCTCAGTCCCACACCGGGCCCCCCTCCCCGGGGCTCAGTCCCACACCAGGCCCCCCTCCCCGGGGCTCAGTCCCACACCGGGTGGTGTCTATTTATGTAATGGATGTCTCTCCCACTCTCTCTCTGCCGCAGCTCAGTAGTCAGGCAGCCCAAAGACCAGATGCTAAACAGGACATCAGACGATCCTCTCCTGCCATGGAGCTGGAGAGACTTCCTTCACCGAGAGAACTGTACGGCAAAAGGAAAGGCAAGCGGAAGGCCGCTGGTGAGGGGCGCGTCCTGGCCGTTATCTATCACCTGGAGGAGCTGAAGAGGAGACAGACCAACATCGATCAGTATGAAACCGCAGCCGCCTTCGTTCATAGTGCAGCCTCCTCTCCCTCTCCCTGCCCCCCTCTCCCTGGCCCCCCCAGTGTTGCCCCCCTCTCCCTGCCCCCCTCAGTGTTGCCCCCCTCTCCCTGCCACCCCCTGTGTTGCCCCCCTCTCCCTGCCCCCCCCCCAGTGCTGCCCCCTCTCCCTAACCCCCTCAGTGCTGCCCCCCTCAGTGCTGCCACCCTCTCCCTGCCCCTCCCCAGTGCTGCCCCCTCTCCCTGCCCCCCCCCAGTGTTGCCCCTCTCCCTGACCCCAGTTTTTCCCCTCTCCCTGCCCCCCTCTCCCTGCCCCCCCAGTGTTGCCCCCCTCTCCCCCCCTCAGTGCTGCCCCCCTCAGTGCTGCCCCCCTTTTCCTGCCCCCCCCAGTGTTGCCCCCCTCTCCCTGCCCCCCCAGTGCTGCCCCCTCTCCCTGCCCCCCTCTCCCTGCCCCCCCAGTGCTGCCCCCTCTCCCTGCCCCCCCCCAGTGTTGCCCCCCTCTCCCTGCCCCCCCTCAGTGTTGCCCCCCCTCAGTGCTGCCCCCCTCAGTGCTGCCCCCCTCTCCCTGCCCCCCTCAGTGCTGCCCCCCTCTCCCTGCCCCCCCAGTGTTGCCCCCCTCTCCCTGCCCCCCCCAGTGTTGCCCCCCTCTCCCTGCCCCCCCCAGTGTTGCCCCCCTCTCCCTGCCCCCCCCAATGCTGCCCCCCTCTCCCTGCCCCCCCAGTGCTGTCCCCCTCTCCCTGCCCCCCCAGTGCTGTCCCCCTCTCCCTGCCCCCCCAGTGCTGTCCCCCTCTCCCTGCCCCCCCCCAGTGCTGCCCCCCTCTCCCTGCCCCCCCCAGTGTTGCCTCCCTCTCCCTGCCCCCCCCAGTGCTGCCCCCCTCTCCCTGCCCCCCCCAGTGTTGCCCCTCTCCCTGACCCCAGTTTTGCCCCTCTCCCTGCCCCTTCCAGTGTTGCCCCCCTCTCCCTGCCCCCCTCAGTGCTGCCCCCCTCTCCCTGCCCCCCCCCAGTGCTGCCCCCCTCTCCCTGCCCCCCCCAGTGTTGCCCCCCTCTCCCTGCCCCCCCCAGTGTTGCCCCCCTCTCCCTGCCCCCCCCAGTGTTGCCCCCCTCTCCCTGCCCCCCCCCCCCCAGTGCTGCCCCCCTCTCCCTGCCCCCCAGTGCTGTCCCCCTCTCCCTGCCCCCCCAGTGCTGTCCCCCTCTCCCTGCCCCCCCAGTGCTGTCCCCCTCTCCCTGCCCCCCCCCAGTGCTGCCCCCCTCTCCCTGCCCCCCCAGTGTTGCCTCCCTCTCCCTGCCCCCCCCCAGTGCTGCCCCCCTCTCCCTGCCCCCCCAGTGTTGCCTCCCTCTCCCTGCCCCCCCCGGTGCTGCCCCCCTCTCCCTGCCCCCCCCAGTGTTGCCCCTTTCCCTGACCCTAGTTTTGCCCCTCTCCCTGCCCCCCTCAGTGTTGCCCCTCTCCCTGACCCCAGTTTTGCCCCTCTCCCTGCCCCCAGTGCTCCCCTCATGCTGATTTTCCTGAACTTCACGAACATGGATAGAAAAGCAGAACTCTGGGTTGGGTGGAGGGAAGGAGACTGATGAGTCTGAGCAACAGTTTGTGTCCCTGAGGTACGGGAATGGAGCGAATCCATTTCTTTATCCCTGGGGATTTCTGGCCGCTTTACTGAAAGATGGGTTGAAAGTCTCCTCTCTCGATGGGCCTGACAGACAGTCAGCCTGTGGGGTCAGGGAAATCAAGGGAACTCAGAGATGACCTTGGAATACAGATCAAGGCCCCGATTCACACTGACTGACACGCGCCCTGTTGTATCCTTAGACAGAAGTCTCTGAAATGGGGCGCCAATACATCGCCATGCCTGACACCGGATGTTGAGGAGCCGGTGATGATCGATCCCGCCCAGCAACCTGCGGACACCATCAGCATTGCCGACTTCACCAACAACACTGACCTGGAAGACACCGAGCTGGTAAAGTCTGTTCTTCTTGGGACGCCATTCCGTTCACAGTCACAACACTAAACGGTCAGCAGGTCTGCACCCCTCCCCAGAGGAGACGTGGGTTCAAGCCCATAATTCCACACTCCCAGTGCGGTACTGAGGGAGCGCTGCACTGTCGGAGGGGCAGTACTGAGGGAGCGCCGCACTGTCGGAGGGGCAGTACTGAGGGAACACCGCACTGTCGGAGGGGCAGTGCTGAGGGAGTGCCGCACTGTCGGAGGGGCAGTACTGAGGGAGTGCCGCACTGTCGGAGGGGCAGTGCGGAGGAAGTGACGCACTGTCTGAGGGGCAGTACTGAGGGAGCGCCGCACTATTGGAGGGACAGTACTGAGGGAGTGCCGCACTTTCGGAGGGGCAGTACTGAGGGAGTGCCGCACTGTCGGAGAGGCAGTACTGAGGGAGTGCCGCACTGTCAGAGGGGCAATACTGAGGGAGCGCCGCACTGTCGGAGGGGCAGTACTGAGGGAGCGCCGCACTGTCGGAGGGGCAGTGCTGAGGGAGCGCCGCACTGTCGGAGGGGCAGTGCTGAGGGAGCGCCGCACTGTCAGAGGGGCAGTACTGAGGGAGCACTGCACTGTGGAAAGGGCAGTACTGAGGGAGCGCTGCACTGTCGGAGGGGCAGTACTGAGGGAGCGCCGCACTGTCGGAGAGGCAGTACTGAGAGAGCGCCATATTGTGCTGTTGGAGGGGCGGTACTGAGGGAGCGCCGCACTGTCGGAGGGGCAGTACTGAGGGAGCACCGCACTGTGGAAAGGGCAGTACTGAGAGAGCGTGTAATTCTGTGGTTCTTTGATATTTTTTAATCATTCGGTTGAACTGACCACTTGTGATGGTCGGTGTGGATCTTTGTTGCTGATACTGTTGTGCAAAACGTGGTGTGTAATCATTACCTTGCGATATTGTCTTCCAGTTTTTCAAGCCCAGGTGGAATGTTGGGGTCACGGAGCAGCGCCCCCCATCGTGGAACGCTCCATATCCCGCATATTTCCAGACGGAAGCTGAGGAGAACCATGCAACCTTTGGGTTCCCGAGGGAGCCGGTGTGGCAGAATGGCTGTTTCTGGGAGGCCCACTATGGTGCTGAGGAGTGAGCAGTGGGCCGGGACAGGGGACTGCGGCAACTTGGCCGCCATTCGTTGATCTATTCATTGAGCTGTTTTACCGAGTTTGTTCCTATTTATTTCAGTCTGTGACTGTGTCTGGGGCGGGGTGGCACGGCGGGTGATACTGTGAACCGTGCCCGATCGATCGGAGGGTTCCATCCTCTGCCTGGGCGTCACTTAGATCCTCTCCGTCCTGGGCCTCACGCTCCCAGGTGGCGGAAATACAGGCAGCCAGGTTTTCTGTGGCTGCAGACTGTCCAGTGTCTGTGACGGAGGGGGGGGGGAAGACATGGTGCTGCCCGCGATTCCTCCCACAGTCGAATATCCAGCCTGCACGTGCAGAGGGTGGTGGGGTGGGGTGGGGGGCGGGGGGGGAGGTGCAGATGTGCCAGCTGCCCTGCGAATGGCCTTCAGCCTGGGACAGCAGATGGGCTGGGGTGAGGGGGCGTTGTGGGATGGGGAGAGGCTAAGTTGCTGCACGCTTGCTCTCAGCCCCGTTTTGTCACCTCGCACTCTGCAGGTCTGACTCCCCTCCATGGGTAGTCATTGATACCGCCAAGCTCACTGAATCCCTCCCCCCCCCCCCCCCCCCGCCCTGTGCAACCGGCTCGACCTCACGGAGCAGCCGGTATTATCGGTAATTTAACCCCCGATGGCATGACGAGTGTGTGTGTGTGTGTTTGTTGCTGAAGGCAGGCTCGGGCTTGGCTCCACTGCCGCCCTCTGCGATCGGATCCCTCCTGGCTGGTCTCCCCTTCCCTCGCCCAGAGTCACCGGGGCCGACAGCGGGCGCAGGATACCCGCAGTCGACGCAGAGAACGCAGGAGATGCTCGGCAGGTCAGGCGACCTCTGACCGAAGGTCGCCGGCCCTGAAACGTTAACTCTGTCTCTCTCTCTCTCTCTCCGCAGTCGCTGCCCGACTCACTGAGTATTTCCAGCATTCTCTGTGGTCTGATTTCCAGAGACACTCGAGGCGCAGTGTGTGCCTCAGCTGCCATCACATCGAACGTTGCCGGCTCAGTCGCACACTAGGCAGCGCTGTGATCTGCACCGCCCATGTGTTGGACCTGGGATGGGTTGGGTATGTCACTTTCTAAAATGGAAAAAAAAAAATTCTCTTCGGAGTGTCTGTCCCAGGAGTTGGGCAGGTGGAGTGCTGGCACCCCTTGTTCCCGACCATTGCCAGTCCACCCCTGGTGCTGGAGCAGAGAGACAGCGTTGCAGCACCAGAGCCCGCTCTGCCCCATCCTCTCCTGTTATTGGGAAACTGTGACCTTCAATGGCAGGGCAAAGGCCGGCCCAGCAGCTTTGCTTTACGCAATTCACGGTGGTTACTGTCTGCTGACGGAGCTCACCGGTGAATTGCTGGTCCCAACACTTGACCTGGAAGCAGCCGAGGGGGTCCGTCCGTCAGTCCCTCGGCACTTGCTGAATGTCGGCGGCCAGGTTAAAGGGTGTTCACTCTCCCGGACCGGAGGTGGCCCTCGTGCCTGGGACATTGTACGGTGAATCCCTCCCCTTTGCCACCGTCCCGGCCTCGAATGGCGATGGCAGAGATGCTACAGAGCTCTCAGCTGGCTCTTTATTGCCCCAGTGTCATTGACATTCAGAAGGTTAGCCCAGGGTACAGCAGCACTCAGCTCTTCTCGTGGGTCGAGTGTCGCTGGCAAACAATTTTTAAAGTTCAAGTTTGCAGTTAAAACAGGTGTTATACCGGGTCCCTGGGCTGGGAATATAATACTCCCGGCCCCTGTGTGTGGGAATATAATACTCCCGGTCTGTGTGTGGGAATATAATACTCCCGGTCTGTGTGTGGGAATATAATACTCCCGGCCCCTGTGTGTGGGAATATAATACTCCCGGTCCCTGTGTGTGGGAATATAATACTCCCGGTCTGTGTGTGGGAATATAATACTCCCGGCCCCGGTGTGTGGGAATATAATACTCCCGGCCCCTGTGTGTGGGAATATAATACTCCCGGTCCCGGTGTGTGGGAATATAATACTCCCGGCCCCTGTGTGTGGGAATATAATACTCCCGGCCCGTGTGTCAGAATACTCCCGGCCCCTGTGTGTGGGAATATAATACTCCCGGTCCCGGTGTGTGGGAATATAATACTCCCGGTCCCGGTGTGTGGGAATATAATACTCCCGGCCCCTGTGTGTGGGAATATAATACTCCCGGTCCCGGTGTGTGGGAATATAATACTCCCGGCCCCTGTGTGTGGGAATATAATACTCCCGGCCCGTGTGTGAGAATACTCCCGGCCCCTGTGTGTGGGAATATAATACTCCCGGCCCCTGTGTGTGGGAATATAATACTCCCGGCCCCTGTGTGTGGGAATATAATACTCCCGGCCCCTGTGTGTGGGAATATAATACTCCCGGCCCGTGTGTGTGGGAATATAATACTCCCGGCCCCTGTGTGTGGGAATATAATACTCCCGGCCCCTGTGTGAGAATACTCCCGGCCCCTGTGTGTGGGAATATAATACTCCCGGACCCTATATGTGGGAATATAATACTCCCGGTCTGTGTGTGGGAATATAATACTCCCGGACCCTGTGTGTGGGAATATAATACTCCCGGACCCGGTGTGTGGGAATATAATACTCCCGGCTCCGGTGTGTGGGAATATAATACTCCCGGCCCCGGTGTGTGGGAATATAATACTCCCGGCCCCTGTGTGTGGGAATATAATACTCCCGGCCCCGGTGTGTGGGAATATAATACTCCCGGCCCCGGTGCGTGGGAATATAATACTCCCGGCCCCGGTGTGTGGGAATATAATACTCCCGGCCCCTGTGTGAGAATACTCCCGGCCCCTGTGTGTGGGAATATAATACTCCCGGCCTTTGTGTATGGGAATATAATACTCCCGGCCCCTGTGTGTGGGAATATAATACTCCCGGCCTTTGTGTGTGGGAATCTAATACTCCCAGCCTCTGTGTATGGGAATATAATACTTCCGGCCCCTGTGTGTGGGAATATAATACTTCCGGCCCCTGTGTGTGGGAATATAATACTTCCGGCCCCGGTGTGTGGGAATATAATACTCCCGGTCTGTGTGTGGGAATATAATACTCCCGACCCCTATGTGTGGGAATATAATACTCCCGGCCCGTGTGTGTGGGAATATAATTATCCCGGCCCCTGTGTGTGGAAATATAATACTCCCGGCCCCTGTGTGTGGGAATATAATACTCCCGGCCTCTGTGTGTGGGAATAGTGGGAATATAATACTCCCGGCCCCTGTGTGTGGGAATATAATACTCCCGGACCCTGTGTGTGGGAATATAATACTCCCGGCCCCTGTGTGTGGGAATATAATACTCCTGGCGTCTGCGTGTGGGAATATAATACTCCCGGTCCCGGTGTGTGGGAATATAATACTCCCGGCCCTGGTGTGTCGGAATATAATACTCCCGGCCCCTGTTTGAGAATACTCCCGGCCCCTGTGTGTGGGAATATAATACTCCCGGACCCTGTGTGTGGGAATATAATACTCCCGGCCTTTGTGTATGGGAATATAATACTCCCGGCCCCTGTGTGTGGGAATATAATACTCCCGGCCCCTGTGTGTGGGAATATAATACACCCGGCCCGTGTGTGTGGGAATATAATACTCCCGGCCTCTGTGTATGGGAATATAATACACCCGGCCCGTGTGTGTGGGAATATAATACTCCCGGACCCGGTGTGTGGGAATATAATACTCCCGGCCCCGGTGTGTGGGAATTAATACTCCCGACGTCTGTGTGTGGGAATATAATACTCCCGGCCCCGGTGTGTGGGAATATAATACTCCCGGCCCGTGTGTGTGGGAATATAATACCCCCGGCATCTGTGTGTGGGAATATAATACTCCCGGCCCCTGTGTGTGGGAATATAATGCACCCGGCCCCTGTGTGTGGGAATATAATACTCCCGGCCCCTGTGTGTGGGAATATAATACTCCCGGCCCCTGTGTGAGAATACTCCCGGCCCCTGTGTGTGGGAATATAATACTCCCGGAACCTGTGTGTGGGAATATAATACTCCCGGTCTGTGTGTGGGAATATAATACTCCCGGCCCCTGTGTGTGGGAATATAATACTCCCGGTCTGTGTGTGGGAATATAATACTCCCGGCCCCTGTGTGTGGGAATATAATACTCCCGGTCTGTGTTTGGGAATATAATACTCCCGGCCCCTGTGTGTGGGAATATAATACTCCCGGCCCCTGTGTGTGGGAATATAATACTCCCGGCCCCTGTTTGAGAATACTCCAGGCCCCTGTGTGTGGGAATATAATACTCCCGGTCTGTGTGGGAATATAATACTCCCGGCCCGTGTGTGTGGGAATATAATACTCCCGGCCCGTGTGTGTGGGAATATAATACTCCCGGACCCTATATGTGGGAATATAATACTCCCGGTCTGTGTGTGGGAATATAATACTCCCGGCTACTGTGTGTGGGAATATAATACTCCCGGACCCGGTGTGTGGGAATATAATACTCCCGGCCCCTGTGTGTGGGAATATAATACTCCCGGTCTGTGTGTGGGAATATAATACTCCCGGCCCCTGTGTGTGGGAATATAATACTCCCGGCCCCGATGTGTGGGAATATAATACTCCCGGCCCCTGTGTGTGGGAATATAATACTCCCAGCCCCTGTGTGTGGGAATATAATACTCCCGGCCCCTGTGTGTGGGAATATAATACTCCCGGCCCCGATGTGTGGGAATATAATACTCCCGGCCTCGGTGTGTGGGAATATAATACTCCCAGCCCCTGTGTGTGGGAATATAATACTCCCGGACCCTGTGTGTGGGAATATAATACTCCCGGCCTTTGTGTATGGGAATATAATACTCCTGGCCCCTGTGTGTGGGAATATAATACTCCCGGCCCCTGTTTGTGGGAATATAATACTCCCGGCCCCTGTGTGTGGGAATATAATACTCCCGGCCCCTGTGTGTGGGAATATATTACTCACGGCCCGTGTGTGTGGGAATATAATACTCCCGGTCTGTGTGGGAATATAATACTCCCGGCCCGTGTGTGTGGGAATATAAAACTCCCGGACCCTGTGTGTGGGAATATAATACTCCCGGACCCTGTGTGTGTGGGAATATAATGCTCCAGGCCCATGCGTGTGGGAATATAATACTCCCGTCCCCTGTGTGAGAATACTCCCGGCCCCTGTGTGTGGGAATATAATACTCCCGGACCCTATATGTGGGAATATAATACTCCCGGTCTGTGTGTGGGAATATAATACTCCCGGTCTGTGTGTGGGAATATAATACTCCCGGCCCCTGTGTGTGGGAATATAATACTCCCGGCCCCTGTGTGTGGGAATATAATACTCCCGGTCTGTGTGGGAATATAATACTCCCGACCCCTGTGTGTGGGAATATAATACTCCCGGCCCCTGTGTCTGGGAATATAATACTCCCGGCCCCTGTGTGTAGGAATATAATACTCCCGGCCCCTGTTTGTGGGAATATAATACTCCCGGCCCCTGTTTGTGGGAATATAATACTCCCGGCCCCTGTGTGTGGGAATATAATACTCCCGGTCCCTGTGTGTGGGAATATATTACTCCCGGCCCGTGTGTGTGGGAATATAATACTCCCGGTCTGTGTGGGAATATAATACTCCCGACCCGTGTGTGTGGGAATATAATACTCCCGGACCCTGTGTGTGGGAATATAATACTCCCGGACCCTGTGTGTGGGAATATAATACTCGCGGTCTGTGTGGGAATATAATACTCCCGGCCCGTGTGTGTGGGAATATAATGCTCCCGGTCTGTGTGGGAATATAATACTCCCGGCCCGTGTGTGTGGGAATATAATACTCCCGGACCCTGTGTGTGGGAATATAATACTCCCGGACCCTGTGTGTGGGAATATAATACTCGCTGTGTGTGTGGGAATATAATACTCCCGGCCCCTGTGTGTGGGAATGTAATACTCCCGGCCCCTGTGTGTGGGAATATAATACTCCCGGCCCCTGTGTCTGGGAATATAATACTCCCGGTCTGTGTGGGAATATAATACTCCCGACCCCTGTGTGTGGGAATATAATACTCCCGGCCCCTGTGTGTGGGAATACAATACTCCCGACCCCTGTGTGTGGGATTATAATACTCCCGGCCCGTGTGTGTGGGAATATAATACTCCCGGCCCCTGTGTGTGGGAATATAATACTCCCGGCCCCTGTGTGTGGGAATATAATACTCCCGGTGTGTGTGTGGGAATATAATACTCCCGACCCCTGTGTGTGGGAATATAATACTCCCGACCCCTGTGTGTGGGAATCTAATACTCCCAGCCTCTATGTATGGGAATATAATACTTCCGGCCCCTGTGTGTGGGAATATAATACTTCCGGCCCCTGTGTGTGGGAATATAATACTTCCGGCCCCGGTGTGTGGGAATCTAATACTCCCAGCCTCTGTATATGGGAGTATAATACTCCCGGCCCCTGTGTGTGGGAATATAATACTCCCGGTCTGTGTGTGGGAATATAATACACCCGACCCCTGTGTGTGGGATTATAATACTGCCGGCCCGTGTGTGTGGGAATATAATACTCCCGGTCTGTGTGTGGGAATATAATACTCCCGACCCCTGTGTGTGGGAATCTAATACTCCCAGCCTCTGTGTATGGGAATATAATACTTCCGGCCCCTGTGTGTGGGAATATAATACTCCCGGTCAGTGTGTGGGAATATAATACTCCCGACCCCTGTGTCTGGGAATATAATACTCCCGGCCCCTGTGTGTGGGAATATAATTATCCCGGCCCCTGTGTGTGGGAATATAATACTCCCGGCCCCTGTGTGTGGGAATATAATACTCCCGGCCTCTGTGTATGGGAATATAATACTCCCGGCCCCTGTGTGTGGGAATATAATACTCCCGGCCCGTGTGTGGGAATATAATACTCCCGGCCCCTGTGTGTGGGAATATAATACTCTCCCTGTTTGAAGTTCAATCCTTTTGCCAATCGTTATCCTTGACTTGCTGTGAAGTGTGAATTTTTCTCTGTTATTTCTGCTGATTGAGTAAAATCACATATTTGAAAGGCGTGTTTTCTGTCTCCAGATTTAGGTGGTGAGGTATTAAGACTGTGACTGGCATTGCACCCTCCGTGACCTAACCTCTCCTCATTCTGCAAAGCTGCTCATCTGCCACGTCTGATGGACATTGATCCTGGGTACATTTGGACCCATGGTGGCTCCTGCAGCCAATCAGGGCCCTGATATAAAACCCTGCTTTCATTTCAATGCCCCACAAACCTCTGCAACCACATCCAACCCGGCATCTCTCCCTTGTACCAGCCCCGACACCCTTGCGTCCCACCCCTCCGTCCTGGAATCCCCCTCGGGCCCCCCCCGCATCCCGGAATCTCCGCCCCCCACCCCCCATTGCAACTCAGAATCCCACAGTCCCCCCGGGTCCCGGAATCCCCCCCCGCCCTCCTCCATCTGCTCCCCCCCGCATCCCGGAATGCCCCTTTTGGCCCCCCTGCATCCCGGAATCCCCTCCTTGCTCCCACTAAATTCCCATCGCCACCCCCCGCATCTCGGAATCCCCCTTGCCCCCCCCCCCCCCCCGCATCCGGAATCCCCCTTTGCCCCCGCCCCCTCTGCATCCCGGAATCCCCCTTTGCCCCTGCCCCCGCTGCATCCCGGAATCCCCCTTTGCCCCCGCTGCATTCCGGAATCACCCTTTGCCCCCGCCCCCTCTGCATACCGGAATCCCCCTTGCCCTCCCCCTGCATCCTGGAATCCCCCTTGCGCCCCCCCCTCTCCACATGCTGTAATCCCCCTCGCCCCTCCCCTCCAACATGCTGTAATCCTCTCCCCCCGCCCCCCCCCCCCTCCCCATATGCTGTAATCCTCCTCGCTCGCACCCTGCATTCCGGAATCTCTCTTGCTTCCCCCTCCCCTGCATCCTGTAATCCGCCTCTCGCCCCCCCCCCTGGAATCCCCCTCGCCCCCCCCCCCCGTATCCTGTAATCCCTCTCTCACCCGCCCCCCCCACCCGTATCCTGTAATCCCTCTCTCCCGCCCCCCCCCCCCCGTATCCTGTAATCCCTCTCCTCCCCCCCCGTATCCTGTAATCCCTCTCTCCCGCCCCCTCCCCCCCGTATCCTGTAATCCCTCTCTCCCGGCCCCCGTATCCTGTAATCCCTCTCTCCCCCCCCCCCCCCGTATCCTGTAATCCCTCTCTCCCCTCCCCCCCCCCCCCGTATCCTGTAATCCCTCTCTCCCGCCCCCCCCCCCCCCCGTATCCTGTAATCCCTCTCCCCCCCCCCCCCCCCCGTATCCTGTAATCCCTCTCTTCCCCCCCCCCCCCACCGTATCCTGTAATCCCTCTCTCCCGCCCCCCGTATTCTGTAATCCCTCTCTCCCGCCTCCCCCCCCCCCGTATCCTGTAATCCCTCTCTCCCGCCCCCCCCCCCCCCCCCGTATCCTGTAATCCCTCTCTCCCGCCCCCCCCCCCCCGTATCCTGTAATCCCTCTCTCCCGCCCCCCCCCCCACCGTATCCTGTAATCCCTCTCTCCCGCCCCCGTATCCTGTAATACCTCTCCCCCCCCCCCCCCCCCCCCGTATCCTGTAATCCCTCTCTCCCGCCCCCCCCCCCCCCACCGTATCCTGTAATCCCTCTCTCCCGCCCCCGTATCCTGTAATCCCTCTCTCCCGCCCCCCCCCGTATCCTGTAATCCCTCTCTCCCGCCCCCCCCCGTATCCTGTAATCCCTCTCCCCCCCCCCGTATCCTGTAATCCCTCTCTCCCGCCCCCCCCCCCGTATCCTGTAATCCCTCTCTCCCGCCCCCCCCCCCGTATCATGTAATCCCTCTCTCCCGCCCCCCCCCCCCCGTATCCTGTAATCCCTCTCTCCCGCCCCCCCCCCCCCCCCCGGAATCCTGTAATCCCTCTCTCCCGCCACCCCCCGTATCTTGTAATCCCTCTCTCCCGCCCCCCACCCCCCCCGTATCCTGTAATCCCTCTCTCCCGCCCCCCCCCCCCCCGTATCCTGTAATCCCTCTCTCCCGCCCCCCCCCCCCGTATCCTGTAACCCCCCCTTTGTCCGCTGCCTCATTGCGTCTATTCTCCCAGCTCTCGACCTCGCCTTCATGCCATGTCGCCGAGCTCCTCGAAGCAGTTTGCCCCATCTCCCCCTGTCCCTGCAGGAGCCCGAGATATATCTACGGTGCTGCGCACATGCGAATCTCCGCCCGGCGAGAGTCGGTGCCTTTGGAAAAGGAAGGTGGACAATGGGAAATCCGGAAGCTTTCGGCACTGACCGAGGCCGATGCCGAAACATGGTGCCACTTTTTGCCGGATCTGTCGGTGAGCCCACTGGCTTTTACAACTCAAACCACAAACCACAGCCTCCTCTGGAATAAACACACACCACCTGGCCAGCGCTTGAAAAGAAAATGAAATTGAATGAAAAATGAGTTTACGAAATGCCTTTGAACCTTTGAACCACACTCCCCCATGTTGGGTATGTCGAAATCGCGACTCAATTTAACTAGAAAAAATGCAACTCTGACATAAACAGCTCGGTAGATGTCCCTTTAATCGATTTACTTGCTGCAAGGAAAAGTCCTGCTCAGTCAAAAGCTCCGTGAAGACTTCTACAGTTGTACGAAATTACATTATCTTTATACAGAACAACAAACATAGAAATTATGGTTCCATCACGTGTATCAGTTCTGCCTTTACATAAGAACATAAGAATTAGGAACAGGAGTCGGCCATCTAGCCCCTCGAGCCTGCTCCGCCATTCAACAAGATCATGGCTGAACTGGCCGTGGACTCAGCTCCACTTACCCGCCCGCTCCCCATAACCCTTAATTCCCTTATTGATTAAAAATCTATCTATCTTTGACTTGAAAACATTCAATGAGCTAGCCTCAACTGCTTCCCTGGGCAGAGAATTCCACAGATTCACAACCCTCTGGGAGAAGAAATTCTTTCTCAACTCGGTTTTAAATTGGCTCCTCCGTATTTTGAGGCTGTGCCCCCTAGTTCTAGTCTCCCCGACCAGTGGAAACAACCTCTCTGCCTCTATCTTGTCTATCCCTTTCATGATTTTAAATGTTTCTATAAGATCACCCCTCATCCTTCTGAACTCCAACGCGTAAAGACCCAGTCTACTCAATCTATCATCATAAGGTAACCCCCTCATCTCCGGAATCAGCCTAGTGAATCGTCTCTGTACCCCCTCCAAAGCTAGTATATCCTTAAGTAAGGTGACCAAAACTGCACGCAGTACTCCAGGTGCAGCCTTACCAATACCCTATACAGTTGCAGCAAGACCTCCCTGCTTTTGTACGCCATCCCTCTCGCAATGAAGGCCAACATTCCATTCACCTTCCTGATTACCTGCTGCACCTGCAAACTAACCTTTTTGGGATTAATGCACAAGGACCCCCAGGTCCCTCTGCACCACAGCATGTTGTAATTTCTCCCCATTCAAATAATATTCCCTTTTACTGTTTTTTTTCCCCAAGGTGGATGACCTCACACTTTCCGACATTGTATTCCATCTGCCAAACCTTAGCCCATTCGCATAACCTATCTAAATCTCTTTGCAGCCTCTCTGTGTCCTCCACACAACCCGCTTTCCCACTAATCTTAGTGTCATCTGCAAATTTTGTTGCACTACACTCTGTCCCCTCTTCTAGGTCATCTATGTATATTGTAAACAGTTGTGGTCCCAGCACCAATCCCTGTAGCACACCACTAACCACCGATTTCCAACCCGAAAAGGACCCATTTATCCCGACTCTCTGCTTTCTGTTCGCCAGCCAATTCTCTATCCATGCTAATACATTTCCTCTGACTCCGCGTACCTTTATCTTCTGCAGTAACCTTTTGTGTGGCATCTTATCGAATGCCTTTTGGAAATCTAAATACACCACATCCATCGGTACACCTCTATCCACCATGCTCGTTATATCCTCAAAGAATTCCAGTAAATTAGTTAAACATGATTTCCCCTTCATGAATCCATGTTGCGTCTGCTTGATTGCACTATTCCTATCTAGATGTCCCGCTATTTCTTCCTTAATGATAGCTTCAAGCATTTTCCCCACTACAGATGTTAAACTAACCGGCCTATAGTTACCTGCCTTTTGTCTGCCACCTTTTTTTAAACAGAGGCGTTACATTAGCTGCTTTCCAATCCGCTGGCACCTCCCCAGAGTCCAGAGAATTTTGGTAGATTATAACTTCCGCCATCTCTTTTAATATCCTGGGATGCATTTCATCAGGACCAGGGGACTTGTCTACCTTCAGTCCCATTAGCCTATCCAGCACTACCCCCCTAAATTGTTTTAATTTCCTACTTATCTATCCAGCCTTTATCTAATACTTCTAAGGTTTAGCACAGCGACAGTTATTTAGCAGGGAGAGTAAATTCAAGGTTCCCTCGCTCACACAGATGGCTTCTGCTTTTCTAAATTAGTTGGCTTATCAGTCAAGGTTAATGTGTTTATGCAGAAACAGGCTGTCTGCTGCAGGGGCTTCTGGAAGAACTGAGACTCCATTTTGTTTTATTACAAAAGGGTACATTTAACAGAAAATTTAACTTTAAAAGTAAATTTCCTCAGGTACATTTTGTGCCTGTTATTTTTACTCATCATGATCACCATAGGCGGTCCCTCGATGAGGATGACTTGCTTCCACAAGAGTTTACAGATGTTTCAATGAAGGACCCGATGTTCCAGTCCTGAACTGCAATTGAAGGGGTGTGATACGTCCTTACTACACAGTATAAATGCACACGAGGCCCATGCTTGAGAGAAGGTCAGTCTGTGACCAGTCCTTTATTCCTTAGCACTCAAGTGATGAAGGTGGGTGGAGCTTCCCCTTTTATACCTGAAGGTCCAGGTTAGGAGTGTCTCCCACCTAGTGGTCAGTGTTCTCACTGTGTACAACTTAGGTCACTTTATACATGGGTTACAATGCTGGTTGAATACATGACAGGGTGGAAGATGCCTGTGCGTGGATTTTTTTAAACGTGGGGTGACCGTTGCACACCAGCCACCACACGGGCTCGACAGAGCGAGGCCTTGGTCCAGTGGCAAGGGTTAACCAGGACGACTGGGGAGACCAGCTCTGCTGCATGGATCTAGTGCGCGCAACATAGTGTGGGCTGGGCCCATGCTGCCCCGAGGCCCTCGCCTCTTCTGGGCCCCGTACCCTCATTCGCCGCACCTCCGCCACGATCCCTCGCCGCTCCTCCGCCCCGATCTCTCTCCACACTAAACATTTGACGAATGGTCAGCCACGATCCCTCATCGCTCCTCCGCCCCGATCGCTCGTCGCAAGTCTGCCATGACCTGCCTTCCCGCTCCTCTTTTGTACCAGGGCCCCACCAATGCTCCTGTCCACGCTCCGAACAGCGGTCTGGGTCCCGACAACGTCACCCGGTCGCCCACCTTGAAGCCGTCACACATTTGTGTATTAGAGCACAAACCAATCACAGAGTGGAGCCAGCGCGCAGCACGGCGTGACTAGAACACTCCCTGCAAACCCGCAATAACCCGAAGAACAAACTGCGTTACTGTGACTTTAGTTTTGGCCTAGCCCAGCCGAAAGCCTGATCAGCAAATAACGAAGCCTCCCAGACGCCGCAATTCCCTTCTCCAGGCTGCAGCTGGGCCGACGACCCCCCCGGGGTCCGACCCCCACTGCCGGCAGAATACCACACGCAGTCGCAGGATCACGGTAGGTTCCAAAAACCCTTCAATATTGCCGCGTATCAGGAAAGATAGAATAAAAGGAAAAGGAGGTGGGGTAGCATTGCTGGTTAAGGAGCAAATTAAGGCAATAGTTCGGAAGGACATTAGCTTGGATGATGTGGAATCTATATGGGTAGAGCTGCAGAATACCAAAGGACAAAAAACGTTAGTGGGAGTTGTGTACAGACCTCCAAACAGTAGTAGTGATGTTGGGGAGGGCATCAAACATGAAATTAGGGGTGCGTGCAATAAAGGTGCAGCAGTTATAATGGGTGACTTTAATATGCACATAGATTGGGTTAACCAAACTGGAAGCAATACAGTGGAGGAGGATTTCCTGGAGTGCATAAGGGATGGTTTTCTAGACCAATATGTCGAGGAACCAACTAGGGGGGAGGCCATCTTAGACTGGGTGTTGTGTAATGAGAGAGGATTAATTAGCAATCTCGTTGTGCGAGGCCCCTTGGGGAAGAGTGACCATAATATGGTGGAATTCTGCATTAGGATGGAGAATGAAACAGTTAATTCAGAGACCATGGTCCAGAACTTAAAGAAGGGTAACTTTGAAGGTATGAGGCGTCAATTGGCTAGGATAGATTGGCGAATGATACTGAAGGGGTTGACTGTGGATGGGCAATGGCAGACATTTAGAGACCGCATGGATGAACTACAACAATTGTACATTCCTGTCTGTCGTAAAAGTAAAAAAGGGAAGGTGGCTCAACCGTGGCTATCAAGGGAAATCAGGGATAGCATTAAAGCCAAGGAAGTGGCATACAAATTGGCCAGAAATAGCAGAGAACCCAGGGACTGGGAGAAATTTAGAACTCAGCAGAGGAGGACAAAGGGTTTGATTAGGGCAGGGAAAATGGAGTACGAGAAGAAGCTTGCAGGGAACATTAAGACGGATTGCAAAAGTTTCTATAGATATGTAAAGAGAAAAAGGTTAGTAAAGACAAACGTGGGTCCCCTGCAGTCAGAATCAGGGGAAGTCATAACGGGGAACAAAGAAATGGCGGACCAATTGAACAAGTACTTTGGTTCGGTATTCACTGAGGAGGACACAAACAACCTTCCGGATATAAAAGGGGTCGGAGGGTCTAGTAAGGAGGAGGAACTGAGGGAAATCCTTATTAGTCGGGAAATTGTGTTGGGGAAATTGATGGGATTGAAGACCGATAAATCCCCAGGGCCTGATGGACTGCATCCCAGAGTACTTAAGGAGGTGGCCTTGGAAATAGTGGATGCATTGACAGTCATTTTCCAACATTCCATTGACTCTGGATCAGTTCCTATGGAGTGGAGGGTAGCCAATGTAACCCCACTTTTTAAAAAAGGAGGGAGAGAGAAAACAGGGAATTATAGACCGGTCAGCCTGACATCGGTAGTGGGTAAAATGATGGAATCAATTATTAAGGATGTCATCGCAGTGCATTTGGAAAGAGGTAATATGATAGGTCCAAGTCAGCATGGATTTGTGAAAGGGAAATCATGCTTGACAAATCTTCTGGAATTTTTTGAGGATGTTTCCAGTAGAGTGGACAAGGGAGAACCAGTTGATGTGGTATATTTGGACTTTCAGAAGGCTTTCGACAAAGTCCCACACAAGAGATTAATGTGCAAAGTTAAAGCACATGGGATTGGGGGTAGTGTGCTGACATGGATTGAGAACTGGTTGTCAGACAGGAAGCAAAGAGTAGGAGTAAATGGGGACTTTTCAAAATGGCGGGCAGTGACTAGTGGGGTGCCGCAGGGTTGTGTGCTGGGGCCCCAGCTGTTTACATTGTACATTAATGATTTAGACGAGGGGATTAAATGTAGTATCTCCAAATTTGCGGATGACACGAAGTTGGGTGGCAGTGTGAGCTGCAAGGAGGATTCTATGAGGCTGCAGAGCGACTTGGATAGGTTAGGTGAGTGGGCAAATGCATGGCAGATGAAGTATAATGTGGATAAATGTGAGGTTATCCACTTTGGTGGTAAAAACAGAGAGACAGACTATTATCTGAATGGTGACAGATTAGGGAAAGGGCAGGTGCAAAGAGACCTGGGTGTCATGGTACATCAGTCATTGAAGGTTGGCATGCAGGTACAGCAGGCGGTTAAGAAAGCAAATGGCATGTTGGCCTTCATAGCGAGGGGATTTGAGTACAAGGGCAGGGAGGTGTTGCTACAATTGTACAGGGCCTTGGTGAGGCCACACCTGGAGTATTGTGTACAGTTTTGGTCTCCTAACCTGAGGAAGGACATTCTTGCTATTGAGGGAGTGCAGCGAAGGTTCACCAGACTGATTCCCGGGATGGCGGGACTGACCTATCAAGAAAGACTGGATCAACTGGGCTTGTATTCACTGGAGTTCAGAAGAATGAGAGGCGACCTCATAGAAACGTTTAAAATTCTGACGGGGTTAGACAGGTTAGATGCAGGAAGAATGTTCCCAATGTTGGGGAAGTCCAGAACCAGGGGACACAGTCTAAGGATAAGGGGGAAGCCATTTAGGACCGAGATGAGGAGGAATTTCTTCACCCAGAGAGTGGTGAACCTGTGGAATTCTCTACCACAGAAAGTTGTTGAGGCCAATTCATTAAATATATTCAAAAAGGAGTTAGATGAAGTCCTTACTACTAGGGGAATCAAGGGGTATGGTGAGAAAGCAGGAATGGGGTACTGAAGTTGCATGTTCAGCCATGAATTCATTGAATGGCGGTGCAGGCTAGAAGGGCCGAATGGCCTACTCCTGCACCTATTTTCTATGTTTCTATGTACACGTGAGACTGGCACGGTGGCACTGGTCACGGACAGCAGTGTCGGTCGGATGGGGTGGGGGGGGGGGCAGCTCAATGTCTTGTTCCATCCGCGCACGTTTTGAGCCCCACTGAGCGAAAAAAGGGGAAAACTGTGGAAAAACAGGAATTATAGACAGGAGCACAGAAGTTTAAAGGGGAGACTTAAATAGCGGTGTACAAAATTGTGAGGGGGCTTTGATCAAGTAAATAAGGGGAAACTGTTTCCTGGGGTAGGAGAGTCGGTAACCAGAGGACACAGATTTAAGGTGATTGGCAAAAGAACCAGAGGGGGAGATGGGGAGAATGTTTTTTACGCAACGAGTTGTGATCGGCAACGCGCTGCCCGAAAGGGCGGTGGGAGCAGATTCAATCGTAACTTTCAAACCGGGAATCGGATAAATACTTGAAGGGGAAACATTCACCGGGCTGTGGGGAAAGAGCAGGGGGACTGGGACTGATTGGATCGCTCGCTCACAGAGCCGACACAGGCTCGATGGGCCCAATGGCCTCCGCATGTGCTGTGGGATTCGATAATATAAGTAAAAGTAAGTGACTTTTCCTGCCCTTCCATAACTGACCATTCTTCCTGTGTGAAGTTAGGAAGTGAGTGTCAGCAACATATTCAACTATGTGGGCATCACTCACAGCTGTCTCCATAATCCTATCTTCACCTTGTAGCCCAAAGCATGAGGCTAATTGCAGTACAGATTGGGGATAGAACCTGGGACTTTCAAATCTTACAGCGCAGGAGGCCATTGGGCCCATCGAGCCTGTGATGACTCTGTGACAGAGCGATCCAATCAGGTGGCCAAGGTTAGTGGGAAACTAGACGATTGGGAACATTTTAAACGACAGCAAAGAATGACTAAGAAAGCGATAAAGAAAGGAAAGATAGATTACGAAAGTAAAATTGCGCAAAACATAAAAACAGATAGTAAAAGCTTTTACCGACAGATAAAACGGAAGAGAGTGACTAAAGTAAATGTTGGTCCCTTAGAAGATGAGAAGGGGGATTTAATAATGGGAAATGTGGAAATGGCTGAGACCTTAAACAATTATTTTGCTTCGGTTTTCACAGTGGAAGACACAGAAACCATGCCAAAAATTGCTGGTCACAGGAATGTGGGAAGGGAGGACCTTGAGACAATCACTATCACTAGTGGGGTAGTGCTGGACAGGCTAATGGGACTCAAGGTAGACAAGTCGCCCTGGTCCTGATGAAATGCATCCCAGGGTATTAAAAGAGATGGTGGAAGTTATAGCAGATGCATTCGTTATAATCTACCAAATTTCTCTGAACTCTGGGGAGGTACCAGCAGATTGGAAAGCAGCTAATGTAACGCCTCTGTTTAAAAAAGGGGGCAGACAAAAGGCAGGTAACTATAGGCCGGTTAGTTTAACATCTGTAGTGGGGAAAATGCTTGAAGCTATCATTAAGGAATAGCGGGACATCTAGATAGGAATAGTGCAATCAAGCAGACGCAACATGGATTCATGAAGGGGAAATCATGTTTAACTAATTTACTGGAATTCTTTGAGGATATAACGAGCATGGTGGATAGAGGTGTACCGATGGCTGTGGTGTATTTAGATTTCCAAAAGGCATTCGATAAGATGCCACACAAAAGTTTACTGCAGAAGAT
Source organism: Pristiophorus japonicus (assembly GCF_044704955.1). Classification (NCBI taxonomy): domain Eukaryota; kingdom Metazoa; phylum Chordata; class Chondrichthyes; family Pristiophoridae; genus Pristiophorus; species Pristiophorus japonicus. Next base: position 92,547,513 of record NC_091996.1, read on the forward strand.
AAAGGTACGCGGAGTCAGAGGAAATGTATTAGCATGAATCGAGAATTGGCTGGCTAACAGAAAGCAGAGAGTCGGGATAAATGGGTCCTTTTCGGGTTGGAAATCGGTGGTTAGTGGTGTGCCACAGGGATCGGTGCTGGGACCACAACTGTTTACAATATACATAGATGACCTGGAAGAGGAGACGGAGTGTAGTGTAACAAAATTTGCAGATGATACAAAGGTCAGTGAGAAAGCGGGTTGTGTAGAGGACACAGAGAGGCTGCAAAGAGATTTGGATAGGTTAAGCGAATGGGCTAAGGTTTGGCAGATGGAATAGAATGTCGGAAAATGTGAGGTCATCCACCTTGGGAAAAAAAAACAGTAAAAGGGAATATTATTTGAACGGGGAGAAATTACAACATGCTGCGGTGCAGAGGGACCTGGGGGTCCTTGTGCATGAAACTCTTTTGGATCCTTGTGCATGAATCCCAAAAAGTTAGTTTGCAGGTGCAGCAGGTAATCAGGAAGGCGAATGGAATGTTGGCCTTCATTGCGAGAGGGATGGAGTACAAAAGCAGGGAGGTCCTGCTGCAACTGTACAGGGTATTGGTGAGGCCGCACCTGGAGTACTGCGTGCAGTTTTGGTCACCTTACTTAAGGAAGGATATACTAGCTTTGGAGGGGGTACAGAGACGATTCACTAGGCTGATTCCAGAGATGAGGGGGTTACCTTATGATGATAGATTGAGTAGACTGGGTCTTTACTCGTTGGAGTTCAGAAGGATGAGAGGTGATCTTATAGAAACATTTAAAATAATGAAAGGGATAGACAAGATAGAGGCAGAGAGGTTGTTTCCACTGGTCGGGGAGACTAGAACTAGGGGGCACAGCCTCAAAATACGCGGGAGCCAATTTAAAATCGAGTTGAGAAAGAATTTCTTCTCCCAGAGGGTTGTGAATCTGTGGAATTCTCTGCCCAAGGAAGCAGTTGAGGCTAGCTCATTGAATGTATTCAAATCGGAGATAGATAGATTTTTTAACCAATAAGGGAATTAAGGGTTATGGGGAGCGGGCGGGTAAGTGGAGCTGAGTCCACGGCCAGATCAGCCATGATCTTGTTGAATGGCGGAGCAGGCTCGAGGGTCTAGATGGCCTGCTCCTGTTCCTAATTCTTATGTCCCACTCCCCATGCTCTTTCCCCACAGCTCTGTGAATCTGGGCTATTTTAAGTTGAGACTTTGCAGTTCTGTGCACCTGAGTAACACAATGAACTAAAAGGGGTGAGTGGCACTGAGGGTAAACGGTACTGAGGGTGAACGGCACTTGAGTCACAGTGCTTGGTACTGAGGGTAAGCGGCACTGAGGGAAAGCGATTGGCTCTGAGGGTGAATGGCACTGACCTACATTGGCTCCCGGTTAAGCAACGCTCGATTTCAAAATTGTCATCCTTGTTTACAAATCCCTCCCTAGCCCTCGCCCCTCCCAATGTCTGTAATCTCCTCCAGCCCCACAACCCCCCGAGGTGTCTACGCTCCTCTAATTCTGCCCTCCTGACCATCCCTGATTATAATCGCTCCACCATCAGTGGCCGTGCCTTCTGTTGCCTGGGCCCCAACTCCCTCCCTAAACCTCTCCGCCTCTCTCTCCTCCTTCGAGACGCTCCTTAAAACCGACCTCTTTGACCCAGCTTTTGGTCACCTGCGCTAATTTCTAATTACAAGGCTCAGTGTCAAATTTTTATCGCACAGTACTCCTGTGAAACACCTTGGGTCGTTTCACTACGTTGAAGGCGCTATATCAATACAAGTTGTTGTTGTTGTTGTTGGGGGTGATTGTCCTGAGGCACAGTGGATCTGATTGGTTCCCCCGCACTCCCCATAAATGGGCCGGACCACCGATTGGCGGCCGCGCTGTCTCAATCACAGTCCCTCTGTGGACCCTGCTCTCTGGTGATTGGTCAGCGGCCCGGACCAGCCGCGGCTCAGCGGCGCGATGACCGACAGCGCGGCCGGCCAATGGGGAGCGCCGGCGGGCGCCAGGCGCGGCCAATGGGAGCGGCGGGGGGGCGGTGCCGGGCGCGGCCAATGGGAGTCGGCAGTAAAATGGCAGCCGTCATGAAGCCGGAAGGTAGGCGGCGGGGGGAGGGAGAGGGTGGTGAGTGAGTGAGTGAGTGAGGTGGAGGCCCGGGGGCTGAGGGAGTGAGGGAGTGAGGGAGGCCTGGGGGCGGCGGGGGCAAGGCCCAGGGGCTGGGGCCGGTAGTGCCTGCCCCCCCGGGCCCCCTCACCCCCCGGGGCCTGTGTGTCTCTGTGCCTGAGGCGGGAGAGGGTCCTGAGGCCTGGGAACCACCCCCTCCCCTTTCCCCACCTCAGCCCCTCCCCTTTCCCCATCTCAGCCCCTCCCCTTTCCCCATCTCAGCCCCTCCCCTTTCCCCATCTCAGCCCCTCCCCTTTCCCCATCTCAGCCCCTCCCCTTTCCCCATCTCAGCCCCTCCCCTTTCCCCATCTCAGCCCCTCCCCATTCCCCACCTCAGCCCCTCCCCTTTCCCATCTCAGCCCCTCCCCTTTCCCCACCTCAACCCCTCCCCTTTCCCCACCTCAGCCCCTCCCCTTTCCCCATCTCAGCCCCTCCCCATTCCCCATCTCAGCCCCTCCCCTTTCCCCAAATCAGCCCCTCCCCTTTCCCCACCTCAGCCCCTCCCTTTCCCCACCTCAGCCCCTCCCCTTTCCCCACCTCAGCCCCTCCCCTTTCCCCACCTCAACCCCTCCCCTTTCCCCACCTCAACCCCTCCCCTTTCCCCATTTCAGCCCCTCCCCTTTCCCATCTCAGCCCCTCCCCTTTCCCCACCTCAGCCTCTCCCCTTTCCCCACCTCAGCCTCTCCCCTTTCCCCCACCTCAACCCCTCCCCATTCCCCACCTCAGCCCCTCCCCACCTTAGCCCCTCCCCTTTCCCCCACCTCAGCCCCTCCCCACCTCAGCCCCTCCCCTTTCCCCCCACCTCAGCCCCTCCCCTTTCCCCCCACCTCAGCCCCTCCCCTTTCCCCCACCTCAGCCTCTTCCCTGGCCGCTCTCACTCCGCCCCCAATCTCCTCGCCCACCGCCCCGCCCCCATTGTCCTGGCCCTGCCCTCTGTCACCTTGCCCTGCCCCCCCCCCCATTAGCCCATCTTCTTCATCCCGGCTTGGCCCTGCCCCATCACCCCAACGCCCCCCAATTGCCCTGAACCCCCCCATTGCCCCGTCCCCTCACGCATCCCACATCTCCCACCCCCCCATTGCCCCTTCCCCCACAATCATGCTCCCACCTCCCGACTCCCCTAATCACCCCCACAATCACACGTTCACCTCCCGACCCCCCAGTCGCCCCCACTCCACATCCAAACCCCTCAGCGAAGTAGGGGGAACTTGTTGATGTGCACCATTGGATTGGTGACCTCATTCACAACCCACTGATGCATTTCTAATGTGTTTTGTGCTGCTCCTCTCAGCTGTGGATCAGTGGGTCGCACTCTCTCTCTCAGCTCTGTCAGAAGGTTGTTGGTTTCAGCCCCACTCCAGGGACTTGAGCACATAAATCTAGGCTGACACTCCAGTGTAGTACTGAGGGAGCCCTGCACTGTCGGAGGGGCAGTACTGAGGGAGCGCCGCTTTGTCGGAGGGGCAGTACTGAGGGAGTGCCGCACTGCCGGAGGGGCAGTACTGAGAGAGCGCCGCACTGCCGGAGGGGCAATACTGAGGGAGTGCCGCACTGCCGGAGGGGCAGTACTGAGAGAGCGCCGCTCTGTCGGAGGAGCAGTACTGAGGGAGCGCCGCACTGCCGGAGGGGCAGTAGTGAGGGAGTGCCGCACTGTCGGAGAGGCAGTACTGAGGTAGCGCCGTACTGTCGGAGGATCTGCCTTTTGGAATGAGACTTTAACCTCTGCATTGTAGGTGGATGTTAAAGATGCCACGGCAATATTCCTGGTACTCACGCAGAGACCTGGGAGTCTCTGTACACAAATCATTGTAGGTGGCAGGTTGAGAAAATGGTTAAAAAAGCTTACGGGATCCTGGGCATCATAGAGTACAAAAGCAAGGAGGTTATGATGAACCTGTATAAAACACTGGTTTGGCCTCAACTGGAGTATTGTGTCCAATTCTGGGCATCGCACTTTAGGAAGGATGTGAAGGCCTTAGAGAGGATGCAGAAATGATTTACAAGAATGGCTCCAGGGACGAGGAACTTCAGTTACGTGGAGAAGCTGGGGTTCTCCTTGGAGCAGAGAAGGTTGAGAGGAGATTTGATCGAGGTGTTCAAAATCATGAGGGGTCTGGACAGAGTAGACAGAGAGAGACTGTGCCCATTGGTGGAAGGATCGAGAACCAGAGGGCACAGATTTAAGGCGATTGGCAGAAGAACCAAAGACGACACGAGGATATACTTTTTTACGCAGCGAGTGGTTAGGATCTGGAATGCGCTGCCTGAGAGGGTGGTGGAGGCAGACTCAATCGCGGCTTTCAAAAGGGAGTTGGATACGTACCTGAAGGAAAAAGATTTGCAGGGCTACGGGGAAACGGCGGGGGAGGGGGACTGGCTGAGGTGCTCTTGCAGAGAGCCGTCATGAGCTCGACGGGCTGAATGGCCTCCTTCTGTGCTGTGACTGTTCTCTGATTCTCTGCTCCTTCCGCAACTGATCAAAAGCAGGTTCACTGTTCATTAACCTCCGAGATCTCTGTACTCCTCCAATTCCGCTCTCTTGTCCATACCCTACATCCTTCACCTGTCATTAGCCGCCGTGCCTTCAACTGCCCGGGCCCCAAGCTCTGGAACTCGCTCCCTAAACCTCTCCGCCCCTCTCTCTTCCTTTACGACGCTCCTTAAAACCGACCTCTTTGACCAAGCTTTTGGTCACCTGCCCTAATATCTCCTGACGTGGCTTGGTGTCAGTTTTTGCCTGATTCCGCTCTTGTCAAGCGCCTCGGGATGTTTTACTACGTTAAAAATGCTGTATAAAAGTGAGTTGTTGTTCATTTATCCTGGTGCTGTTTGCCGGATCCAGCTGCTGTGTTTGCATATATGACAACAGTGCCAGCACTTCAGAAGTAAGCCATTAACCGTGAAGTGCTTTGGGACATACTGAGGCACTGGGTGCATGTCCTTTCTTGTTGACAGTATTTTTTAGTAATGGCAGTATCTTCCTTCACCTCCCGCCCTCCCTCGATTGTCAGCCATGTTTTGTGATGGAGCTGACTCTCACTGGGGTCACCATCTCCCTGTAATCATCATCAGAGGCAGTCCCTTGGAATCGAGGAAGACTTGCTTCCACTCTAAAAATGAGTTCTCGGGTGACTGAACAGTCCAATACGGGAACCACAGTCTCTGTCACAGGTGGGACAGACAGTCGTTGAGGGAAGGGGTGGGTGGGACTGGTTTGCCGCACGCTCCTTCCGCTGCCTGCGCTTGCTTTCTGCGCGCTCTCGGCGACGAGACTCGAGGTGCTCAGCGCCCTCCCGGATGCACTTCCTCCACTTAGGGCGGACTGGTCTCTGGCCCAGGGACTCCCAGGTGTCAGTGGGGATGTCGCACTTTATCAGGGAGGCTTTGAGGGTGTCCTTGAAACGTCTCTTCTGCTCACCTGAGGCTCGCTTGCCGTGTCGGAGTTCCGAGTAGAGCGCTTGCTTTGGGAGTCTCGTGTCGGGCATGCAGACAATTGTCGAAATCTCGACCGCCGATAAACGACTTAGACACCTTCAGCTCCGGCAGAAGTTTCTTTAATTTACTTGCTAGCAAGGGAAAGGTCACACTCAGTCAAGGGCTAAGTGAACACCTCCGCAATGGTACAGTTTCACGAGATATTTCTACAGTAAAACCCAAGTTATGGCCTCTCCCTGTGCATTGGCTCTGTCTCGCAGTCAGTGAATACAGATAAAGAGTTAATTACTACATCCTTGTCCTGACATGGTTTCCAGATATTTCCTTTTGTCAGGGTTATTAGTTGGCCAGCCGGCCATTACTCGATGAGAGTGTGGTAATGAGCTATTACCTGCCTTGCATTGTATCAGGATGGTCCAGTTTCCTGGTCAGTTATCTTTTTGCATCAAATGGATGAGGTCTCTACAGGAGATAAAGGCTGGTGGTTTGAGTACTTTGAAAAGGGTGGGGTGGAGTGGAACTGGTGTCGTATAGACAATAGGAGAGCACCATGGGTGGTACTTGTCTTCAGCAGGACTTGCCTCCTAGCTGTCTGGTGGCTATCAGCCATTTCAAGCCAGGTTTAGCTGTTTATGCCAGCCGACTGCTTTATGCAGAAATTTCTAGAAGGACCAGGACTCCATCTTGTTATATATTAAAAAGGGCACAAAAATACCTTATGGTATCAGCTTAGATAAAAATACATTTCCACACAATGTGGCCCTGTCCAGCGGAGCTGGTCGAGTGTGGTCAGTGCTTCGATGCTGGGGATGTTGGCCTGGTCGAGGACGCTAACGTTGGTGCGTCTGTCCTCCCAGGGGATTTGCAGGATCTTGCGGAGACATCGTTGGTGGTATTTCTCCAGCAATTTGAGGTGTCTACTGTACATGGTCCATGTCTCTGAGCCATACAGGAGGGCGGGTATCATTACAGCCCTGTAGGCCATGAGCTTGGTGGCAGATTTGAGGGCCTGGTCTTCAAACACTGCCACCAAGCTCCCTGCAATACCTCTACCCTCGCCACCGTTCTTCATGTGCTGTTCCACCACGGAGGCATCGCATCACAGCCCTGGCCTGAAATCTCCATAATGCACTTTCCCGCAGGTCAGGGACTGGACAGTGATCCGGAGCGGGAATACCGACCGTGCCTTCCCCCCGCCGGGCCCCCCACCACCCAACCTACAACCCCGAGGCCACACCTGGAATACTGCGTGCAGTTTTGGTTTCCATATTTACAAAAGGATATACTTGCTTTGGAGGCAGTTCAGAGGTGGTTCACTCGGTCGATCCCGGGGATGAGGGGGTTGACTTATGAGGAAAGGTTGAGGAGGTTGGGCCTCTACTCATTGGAATTCAGAAGAATGAGAGGTGATCTTATCAGAACGTATAAGATTATGAGGGGGGCTTGACAAGGTGGATGCAGAGACGATGTTTCCACTGATGGGGGAGACGAGAACTAGAGGGCTCGATCTTAGAATAAGGGGCCGCCCATTTAAAACTCAGATGAGGAGGAATTTCTTCTCTCAGAGGGTTGTGGAGCTGTGGAATTCATTGCCTCAGAGAGCTGTGGAAGCCAGGACAGTGAATAAATTTAAGACAGAGATAGATAGTTCTTAAACGATAAGGGGATAAGGGGTTATGGGGAGCAGGCGGGGAAGTGGAGCTGAGTCCATGATCAGATCAGCCATGATCTTATTGAATGGCGGAGCAGGCTCGAGGGGCCGTATGGCCTACTCCTGCTCCTATTTCTTTTGTTCTTATGTTCCCGGCCGCGGAGCCCCGCTGTGGGATGTTCCTGCTCTGTCAGGCTCGGTGCAGCCCCGCACGGTGCTTCCAGCTGTTCGGCGAGCCCAGCAGCCGCCCTTTGATAGCGCGAGTGACAGTCTGTGCCGTGCGATGTAAGGAGCTGTGTAATTGAGTGCCTGTGACAGCGCTGCCATGTACCAGGCTGCTCCCCTGCTGATGGGATCTGCCTTTTGTTGTTTGAGTGGCGTCAGGCTGCCTCTGCCCTGCTCAGCGCTAACTTGGAGTGGTCAGCAAGGTTTGCGATGGAAGCTGCAGCCTGTATCTCGCCGTGGCGTACCCGTCGACAGCGTCCGGTGCAGTAACTGCGTCTGCTCAGTCTGTTTGTTTCTGCGGCTTACGAGCCACATTTCCTGCTTAGATTACTGCTTTGTAATTCACTGCCCGTAGCCTGTCTTCAGTGTTGCTTGTACGGCCGGTGATGTGCTTGTGAAACGTATCCACATCGTGCTCACAGTGTACCGGGTTTATCATCATCATAGGCAGTCCCTCGGAATCGAGGAAGACTTGCTTCCACTCTTAGCATGAGTCCTTAGGTGGCTGTACAGTCCAATACGAAAGCCACAGTCCCTGTCACAGGTGGGACAGACAGTGGTTGAGGGAAAGGGTGGGTGGGACTGGTTTGCCGCACGCTCCTTCCGCTGCCTGCGCTTGATTTCTGCGCGCTCTCGGCGACGAGACTCGAGGTGCTCAGCGCCCTCCCGGATGCACTTCCTCCACTTAGGGCGGACTGGTCTTTGGCCAGGGAGTCCCAGGTGTCGGTGGGGATGTTACACTTTATCAGTGAGGCTTTGAGGGTGGTCCTTGTAACGTTTCCTCTGCCCATCTTTGGCTCGTTTGCCGTGAACGAGTTCCGTGTAGAGCGCTTGCTTTGGGAGTCTTGTGTCTAGCATACGGATTATGTGGCCTGCCCTGCAGAGCTGGTCGAGTGTGGTCAGTGCTTCAATGCTGGGGATGTTGGCCTGGTCGAGGACGCTAACGTTGGTGCGTCTGTCCTCCCAGGGGATTTGCAGGATCTTGCGGAGACATCGCTGGTGGTATTTCTCCAGCGACTTGAGGTGTCTACTATACATGGCCCATGTCACTGAGCCATACAGGAGGACGGGTATTACTACGGCCCTGTAGACCATGACAAATTTAAGGGCCTGGTCTTCAAACACTATTTTCCTCAGGCGGCCGAAGGCTGCACTGGCGGCGGTGTTGGATCTTGTCGTCAATGCCTGCTCTTGTTGATAGGAGGCTCCCGTGTTTAAGTGATGTCTGGGTATGGTGGGATCAGAGGGCACATAAGTCAGTGCCAAAACACTGCGTTCCGCTGTTTAAAGGTGTTTCACCTGGAAAAGTATTTATTAATGATTGGCCGCTTGCATTGACGACTCAAACACAAAAAGGTCCTGTATCTGCGCTTGCTGCAGTAACCAGCTCAGTGCTGGGTGTCACAGTGTCCCGTGCTGCCCCTGTGTGAGTGCGCAGCCTGTAGAACCACAGTATGCTATGCCCTCGCCCACTGTTTGGGTGGATGAGGGTAGCAGGGCCCTCCCTGCAAGGGACAAGGACCATTGCTGCTTCATCGGCAGGTCACTTGCTGAGGAAGAAGACGGGCATGAGTAACTTTAGTCTTTCAATCTTAGCCGAGGCATAGAATACAAGAGCAGGGAGGGTTATGCTTGAACTGTATAAAACACTGGTTAGACCACAGCTGGAGTACCGCGTGCAGTTCTGGTCACCACATTACAGGAAAGATGTGATTGCACTGGAGAGGGTACAGAGGAGATTTACCAGGATGTTGCCGGGACTGGAGAGTTTTAGCGATGAGGAAAGATTGGATAGACTGGGTTTGTTTTCTTTGGAACAGAGGAGGCTGAGGGGAGATTTAATTGAAGTGTATACAATTATGAGGGGCCTGGATAGAGTGGATAGGAAGGACCTATTTCCCTTTAGCAGAGGGGTCAACAACCAGGGGGCATAGATTTAAAGTAATTGGGGGGAGGTTTAGAGAAGATATGAGGGGAAATTTCTACACCTGGGGTTTGAAACTCACAGCAGAAACCCTCACCACATTTAAAAAGTACTTGGATGTGCACTTGCAGTGCTGTAACACACAATGTAGAGAGAGATCTACTCTGTATATAACCCATGCTGTACCTTCCCTGGGAGTGTTTGATGGGACAGTGTAGAGGGAGCGTTATTCTGTATCTAACCCCGTGCTGTACCTGCCCTGGGAGTGTTTGATGGGACCGTGTAGAAACATAGAAACTAGGTGCAGGAGTAGGCCATTCGGCCCTTCAAGCCTGCACCATCATTCAATAAGATCATGGCTGATCATCACCTCAGTACCCCTTTCCTGCTTTCTCTCCATACCCCTTGATCCCTTTCGCCGTAAGGGCCATATCTAACTCCCTCTTGAATATATCTAACGAACTGGCCTCAACAACTCTCTGCAGCAGAGAATTCCACAGGTTCACAATTCTCTGAGTGAAGAAGTTTCTCCTCATCTCGGTCCTAAATGGCTTACCCCTTATCCTTAGACTGTGACCCATGGTTCTGGACTTCCCCAACATCGGGAACATTCTTCCTGCATCTAACCTGTCCCGTCCCGCCAGAAGTTTATATGTTTCGATGAGATTCCCTCTCATCCTTCTAAACTCCAGTGGATACAGGCCCAGTCGATCCAGTCTCTCCTCATATGACAGTCCTGCCTTCCCGGGAATCAGTCTGGTGAACCTTCGCTGCATTCCCTCAATAGCAAGAACGTCCTTCCTCAGATTAGGAGACCAAAACTGAACACAATATTCCAGATGAGGCCTCACCAAGGCCCTGTACAACTGCAGTAAGACCTCCCTGCTCCTATACTCAAATCCCCTAGCTATGAAAGGCAACATACCACTCACTGCTTGCTGTACCTACATGCCAACTTTCAATGACTGATGTACCATGACACCCAGGTCTCGATGCACCTCCCCTTTTCCTAATCTGCCACCATTCAGATAGTATTCTGCCTTCGTGTTTTTGCCACCAAAATGGATAACCTCACATTTATCCACATTATACTGCATCTGCCATGCATTTGCCCACTCACCTAACCTGTCCAAGTCACCCTGCAGCCTCTTCGCAGCTCACCCCGTCACCCAGCTTAGTGTCATCTGCAAACTTGGAGATATTACACTGAATTCCTTCATCTAAATCATTAATGTATATTGTAAATAGCTGGGGTCCCAGCACTGAGCCCTGCGGCACTCCACTAGCCACTGTCTGCCATTCTGAAAAGGACCCGTTTATCCTGACTCTCTGCTTCCTGTCTGCCAACCAGTTCTCTATCCACATCAATATATTACCCCCAATACCATGCGCTTTAATTTTGCACACCAATCTCTTGTGTGGGACCTTGTCAAAAGCCTTTTGAAAGTCCAAATACACCACATCCACTGGTTCTCCCTTGTCCACTCTACTCGTTACATCCTCAGAAAATTCTAGAAGATTTGTAAAGCATGATTTCCCTTTCATAAATCCATGCTGACTTGGATCGATCCTGTCACTGCTTTCCAAATGCGCTGCTATTTCATCTTTAATAATTGATTCCAACATTTTTCCCACTACTGATATCAGGCTGACCGGTCTATAATTACCCGTTTTCTCTCCCTCCTTTTTTAAAAAGTGGTGTTACATTAGCTATCCTCCAGTCCATCGGAACTGATCCAGAGTCGATAGACTGCTGGAAAATGACCACCAATGCATCCACTATTTCTAGGGCCACTTCCTTAATTACTCTGGGATGCAGAGTATCAGGCCCTGGGGATTTATCGGCCTTCAATCCCATCAATTTCCCTAACGCAATTTCCTGACTAATAAGGATTTCCTTCAGTTCCTCCTTCTCCCTCGACCCTCTGTCCCCTAGTATTTCCGGAAGGTCTTCCTTCGTGAAGACAGAAGCAAAGTATTTGTTCAACTGGTCCGCCATTTCTATTATAAATTCACCTGATTCTGACTGCAAGGGACCTACGTTTGTCTTCACTAATCTTTTTCTCTTCACATATCTGTAGAAGCTTTTACAGTCAGTTTTTATGTTCCCAGCAAGCTTCCTCTCATACTCTATTTTCCCCCTCCTAATTAAACCCTTTGTCCTCCTCTGCTCAATTCTAAATTTCTCCCAGTCCTTAGGTTTGCTGCTTTTACTGGCCAATTTATATGCCTCTTCCTTGGATTTAACACTGTCCTTAATTTCCCTTGTTAGCCACGGTTGAGCCACCTTCCCCGTTTTATTTTTACTCCAGACCGGGATGTACAATTGTTGAAGTTCATCCATGTGATCCTTAAATGTTTGCCATTGCCTATCCACCGTCAACCCTTTAAGTATCATTCACCAGTCTATTCTAGTCAATTCACATCTCATACCATCAAAGTTACCTTTCCTTAAGTTCAGGACCCTAGTCTCTGAATTAACTGTGATACTCTCCATCTTAATAAAGAATTCTACCATATTATGGTCATCTTTCCCAAGGGGCCTCGCTCAACAAGATTGCTAATTAGTCCTTTCTCATTACACATGACCCAGTCTAGGATGGCCAGCCCTCAAGTTGGTTCCTTGATATATTGGTCTAGAAAACCATCCCTAATACACTCCAGGAAATCCTCTCCCACTGTATTGCTACCATTGGTTAACCCAATCTATATGTAGATTAAAGTTGCCCATGATAACTGCTGTACCTTTATTGCAAGCATCCCTAATTTCTTGTTTGATGCTGTCCCCAACCTCACTACTACTGTTTGGTGGTATGTACACAACTCCCACTAGCGTTTTCTGCCCTTTGGTATTCCGCAGCTCCATCCATACAGATTCCACATCATCCAAGCTAGAGGGAGGTCATCTACAGTAAAAGGGAATATTATTTGAATGGGGAGAAATTACAACATGCTGCGGTGCAGAGGGACCTGGGGGTCCTTGAGCATGAAACTCTTTTAGGTTAGATTTCAGTTAGCAGAAGATGGTTTCGATCCATCGACCTCTGGGTTATGGGCCCAGCATGCTTCCGCTGCGCCACTCTGCTGCTGGTTCCTTGTGCATGAAACCCAAAATGTTAGTTTGCAGGTGCAGCAGGTAATCAGGAAGGCAAATGGAATATTGGCCTTCATTGCAAGAGGGATGGAGTACAAAAGCAGGGAGGTCCTGCTGCAACTGTATAGGGTATTGGTGAGGCCGCACCTGGAGTACTGCGTGCAGTTTTGGTCACCTTACTTAAGGAAGGATATACTAGCTTTGGAGGGGGTACAGAGACGATTCACTAGGCTGATTCCGGAGATGAGGGGGTTACCTTATGATGATAGATTGAGTAGACTGGGTCTTTACTTGTTGGAGTTCAGAAGGATGAGGGGTGATCTTATAGAAACATTTAAAATCATGAAAGGGATAGACAAGATAGAGGCAGAGAGGTTGTTTCCACTGGTCGGGGAGACTAGAACTAGGGGGCACAGCCTCAAAATACGGGGGAGCCAATTTAAAACCGAGTTGAGAAGGAATTTCTTCTCCCAGAGGGTTGTGAATCTGGAATTCTCTGCCCAAGGAAGCAGTTGAGGCTAGCTCATTGAATGTATTCAAATCGGAGATAGATAGATTTTTAACCAATAAGGGAATTAAGGGTTACGGGGAGCGGGCGGGTAAGTGGAGCTGAGTCCACGGCCAGATCAGCCATGATCTTGTTGAGTGGCGGAGCAGGCTCGAGGGGCTAGATGGCCTACTCCTGTTCCTACTCTGTATCTAACCCGTGCTGTACCTGCCCTGGGAGTGTTTGATGGGACAGTGTAGAGGGAGCTTTACTCTGTATCTAACCCCCTGTACCTGCCCTGGGAGTGTTTGATGGGACAGTGTAGAGGGAGCTTTACTCTGTATCTAACCCCCTGTACCTGCCCTGGGAGTGTTTCTGATGTGGGACTTTATCAAGTGCCTTCTGGAAGGCCATATAAATAACATCCATAGACATTCCCAGTCTGTTCTGCCGATCCACTCCATCGCTATCATCGGCCACCTCCATTTGCGTAGCATCGCCCGAGAGTCTCTGCCCTTACCCAGTCTGTCCTGCATGTTACTCTAGTCCCACGATATGTGCTGACCTCTTGATGCCCTCCAGGCAACCTCGGGTTGGCCAATAAATAACACCGTGCCAATGTTGCTGAGATCTCAGGAACGAATTGGAATTCAGAAGAATGAGAGGTGATCTTATCGAAACGTATAAGATTATGAGGGCGCTCGACAGGGTGGATGCAGAGAGGATGTTCCCACTGATGGGGGAAGACTAGGACTAGAGGGCACGATCTTAGAATAAGGGGCCGCCCATTTAAAACTGAGATGAGGAGAAATTTCTTCTCTGAGGGTTGTGAATCTGTGGAATTCGCTGCCTGGGAGAGCTGTGGAACCTAGGACATTGAATAAATTTAAGACAGAAATAGACAGTTTCTTAAACGATAAGGGGTTATGGGAAGCGGGCAGGGAAGTGGATCTGAGTCCATGATTGGATCAGCCATGATCGTATTAAATGGCGGAGCAGGCTTGAGGGGCCGAGTGGCCTACTCCTGCTCCGATTTCTTATTTTCTTATGAAATGAAAATGAAGGATTGTCTCTGCCAGTGAGAGATGATGCCTGTTATTGGGAGATCCAGTACCCTGGATGCTTTGTCGAAAGTTTGCCCTGATTCTGTCGAGCCCAGTTGGAATGTCTGTGCAGGGACTTCAGTAGAGTGTAACGCTGGGTGCTGACATTCACTTAAGGTGGGAACAAAACTGCCAGTACAACTGTATAACGCTGGGGTACAGTACTGGTGGGTACAGGTCTGTCACTGTATAACACTGAGGTGCAGTACTGGTGGGTACAGGTCTGTCACTGTATAACACTGGGGTACAGTACTGGTGGCTACAGGTCTGTCACTGTATAACACGGGTACAGTACTGGTGGGTTACAGGTCTGTCCCTGTATAACACTGGGGTACAGTACTGGTGGGTACAGGTCTGTCACTATAACATGGGTACAGTACTGGTGGGTATAGGTCTGTCACTGTATAACACTGGGATACAGAACTGGTGGGTACAGGTCTGTCACTGTATAACACTGGGGTACAGTACTGGTGGGTACAGATCTGTCACTGTATAACATGGGTACAGTACTGGTGGGTACAGGTCTGTCACTGTATAACACTGGGGTACAGTACTGGTGGGTACAGGTCTGACACTATAACACTGGGGTACAGTACTGGCAGATACGGGTCTGTGTATAACACGGGGGTACAGTACGGGGTGTACGGGTCTCACTAACACGAGGATACAGTATGGGGTGTACGGGTCTCACTAACATGGGGTTACAGTACGGGGTGTACGGGTCTGTGTATAACACTGGAGTACAGTACTGGTGGGTACAGGTCTGTCACTGTATAACACTGGGGTACAGTACTGGTGGGTACAGGTCTGTCACTGTATAACACTGGGGTACAGTACTAGTGGGTACAGGTCTGTCAATGTATAACACTGAGGTACAGTACTGGTGGGTACAGGTCTGTCACTGTATAACACTGAGGTACAGTACTGGTGGGTACAGGTCTGTGTATAACACTGGGGTACAGTACTGGTGGGTACAGGTCTGTCACTGTATAACACTGAGGTACAGTACTGGTGGGTACAGGTCTGTGTATAACACTGGGGTACAGTACTGGTGGGTACAGGTCTGTCACTGTATAACACTGGGGTACAGTACTAGTGGGTACAGGTCTGTCACTATAACACTGGGGTACAGTACTGGTGGGTACAGGTCTGTCACTGTATAACACTGGGGTACAGTACTGGTGGGTACAGGTCTGTCATTGTATAACACTGGAGCACAGTACTGGTGGGTACAGGTCTGTGTATAACACTGGAGTACAGTACTGGTGGGTACAGGTCTGTGTATAACACTGGGGTACAGTACTGGTGGGTACAGGTCTGACACTGTATAACACTGGGGTACAGTACTGGTGGGTACAGGTCTGTCACTGTATAACACTGGGGTACAGTACTGGTGGGTACAGGTCTGTCATTGTATAACACTGGGGTACAGTACAGGTGGGTACAGGTCTGTCACTGTATAACACTGAGGTACAGTACTGGTGGGTACAGGTCTGTCACTGTATAACACTGAGGTACAGTACTGGTGGTACAGGTCTGTCACTGTATAACACTGGGGTACAGTACTGGTGGGTACAGGTCTGTCACTGTATAACATGGGGGTACAGCACTGGTGGGTACAGGTCTGTGTATAACACTGGAGTATATAATGGGGTGTACGGGTCTCACTAACACGGCGGTAAGCACTGTAAACACATTGTGCTTGTGGTGACAAATTATGTAAGTGAGAATATGTCTTATGGCATTTGCATACAGTGACGAAGAGGGTTGTGGCTGGCGTGTCGGGAGCGATGGTTGGTGGAGGGAGGATTAGCAATCACATAATGCTTCGTGCGTTGTCCAATTTCCGTGTCTGTCGTTGTAAACATCAGAAAGGCTGGGCTGCTCTTTGTTACTGCATCTGGTGGTTTGAATATCGAGGTTGGTGTTTGCATAGATAATGCTGGTAACCCAGGTAACCATGGTTTGATCTGTTCCCTCACCTGCTCTCTTTGTGCTTCGTGGCAATGGCCGGAGGCTGAGGGCTGGTTCGAGTGAGATGTGTCTCGGTCTGTAAGTAGCAACGCTGCTTGGGTTGCGGGGCAGAACTCGGGCGGTTGGCGGAGCTTGTTGTTTTGTATAAAGGAGTTGTGTTTATCGCGGAGCGTATGGAAATGATTGTGGGAGCACCGGCAGAGGTGAAGCCTGTGGTTTGGGGCAGTGGGCACGCATTGTCAGCACTCTGCAGTGTGAAGCCAACGTCATCATCATCATCATAGGCGGTCCCTCGAACAAGGGTGACTTGCTTCTCCAAGAGTTTACTGGTGTTTCAATGAAGGACCTAATATTCCAGATCCCGAACTACATCCTGAAGGGTGGAAGATGCCTGTGGGTGGATTTTTTTAACGTGGGGTGACCGTTGCACACCAGCCACCACACGGGCTTGACAGAGCGAGGTCTTGGTCCAGTGGCAAGGGATAACCAGGACGACTGGAGACCTGCTCTGCTGCACGGACCCAGTGCGCGTGCACATATTGCACAGTGTGGGCTGGGCCCGTGCTGCCCCTCTGGGCCCCGTCCCCTCAATCAGCGCACTTCCGCCCACGTTGTTCCAGGGCCTGGCGCTCCAGCTCCATTTATAGCCCCGACCTGCGGTGGTCAACGCAGGCTCCCAGACTGACCACTCACTGAGCCTGGATCGCAGCCAGAGCTGGGTGCGCGCCGCTCTGACGTTTGACTCGCAGCCCAGCCTCTTTCAGCGCCCACTGTCCCTGGCAGTGCAGAGCAATGGGGAGGGGAGCCACAGCCCACTCTCCCGCCAGGTTTGGTTCACCTCCCACCCTCCCTTCTGGAGAAACCCCTGGCATCAGCCCAGTGCTTCCCCCCCCCACCCCCCTCCGCTCGCCCGGCTGCGATTGGGAACTCGGGGTGACCCTCAGTGATGTTGTGTGGCCCAGGACTTCCTCCGAAAGGGGATTGGGAACTCCGGTGACCCGCTGTGACCCCGAACTTCCTCCGAAAGGGGATTGGGAACTCCGGTGACCCGCTGTGACCCCGAACTTCCTCCGTAAGGGGATTGGGAACTCCGGTGACCCGCTGTGACCCCGAACTTCCTCCGAAAGGGGATTAGGAACTCCGGTGACCCGCTGTGACCCAGGACTTCCTCCGAAAGGGGATTGGAAACTCCGGTGACCCGCTGTGACCCAGGACTTCCTCCGAAAGGGGATTGGGAACTCCGGTGACCCGCTGTGACCCCGAACTTCCTCCGAAATGGGATTGGGAACTCCGGTGACCCGCTGTGACCCCGAACTTCCTCCAAAAGGGGATTGGGAACTCCGGTGACCCGCTGTGACCCAGAACTTGCTCCGAAAGGGGATTGGGAACTCTGGTGACCCACTGTGACCCAGAACTTGCTCCGAAAGGGGATTGGGAACTCTGGTGACCCGCTGTGACCCAGAACTTGCTCCGAAAGAGGATTGGGAACTCTGGTGACCCACTGTGACCCAGAACTTGCTCCGAAAGGGGATTGGGAACTCTGGTGACCTGCCGTGACGCTCTGTGACCCCGAACTTCCTCCGAAAGGGGATTTGGAACTCCGGTGACCCGCTGTGACCCAGTGTCCTCCTCAGATCGTTTCCCGTGACAAATGAATTCCATTACAGAACGTCTCACTAACTTCAATGTTCACGATCACAGAGCGGTTACAGAACGGAAGGAGGCCATTCGGCCGGTCGAGCCCGTATCGACTCTCAGCTAGTCCCACTCCCCACCCCCCGCCCCCCCCCGTAGCCCTGCAAATGTATTTTCCTTCCGATTCTTATCCGACTCCCTTTTGAAAGCCGCGATTGAGTCTGCCTCCACCACCCTCTCAGGCAGCGCATTCCAGATCCGAACCACTCGCTCCGTAAAAACACATCTTCTTACGTGGCCTTTGGTTCTGTGGCTCTCGACCCTTCCGCCAATGGGAACAGTTTCTCTCGACCTTCTCTGCTCCGAGGAGAACAACCCCAGCTTCTCCAGTCTCGCCACGTAACTGAAGTCCCTCATCCCTGGAATCATTCTCGGAAATCTTTTCCACACCCTCTCCAAGTCCGTGACATCCTTCCTAAAGTGCGGTGCCCAGAATTGGACACAATACTCCAGTTAATGCCGAACCAGTGTTTCATACAGGTTCATCATCATTTTCATACTTTTGTACTCTGTGCCTCTATTTATGAAGCCCAGGATCCCGTAAGCGTTTTTTAAGCCCTTTCTCAACCTGCCCTGCCACATTTAGTGATTTGTGTCCATATATCCCCAGGTCTCTCTGTTCATGCACCCCCTCCAGGATTGTACCCTTGAGTTTATATCGCCGCTCCTTGTTCTTTCGACCACAAAATGTTTCACTTTGCACTTTCTGCACTAAAATTTGAACGAGTTCGTCCCGTGTCTCTAGTTCCAAGAAGTCCACTTGGTCCCTGCAGGAGTTGGAAGTTACATCGGGTTCCGTGCTGTAACTGGGCTGGTCAAAGGTCGTAGATCTGGTCCCGGGACTTGCCATCACCCGCTCCGCACCAGCCAGCAGGAGTCAGTGCTGAGGCTTGGGAGCCTTGGGGTGGGCCCTGGCTGCCCAGACACTGGAGTGGGCCCTGGCTGTCCAGACACTGGAGTGGACCCTGGCTGCCCAGACACTGGGGTGGGCCCTGGCTGCCCAGACACTGGAGTGGGCCCTGGCTGCCCAGACACTGGAGTGGGCCCTGGCTGCCCAGACACTGGAGTGGGCCCTGGCTGTCCAGACACTGGAGTGGACCCTGGCTGCCCAGACACTGGGGTGGGCCCTGGCTGCCCAGACACTGGGGTGGGCCCTGGCTGCCCAGACACTGGGGTGGACCCTGGCTGCCCAGACACTGGGGTGGGCCCTGGCTGCCCAGACACTGGGGTGGGCCCTGGCTGCCCAGACACTGGAGTGGGCCCTGGCTGCCCAGACACTGGAGTGGGCCCTGGCTGTCCAGACACTGGAGTGGACCCTGGCTGCCCAGACACTGGGGTGGACCCTGGCTGCCCAGACACTGGGGTGGGCCCTGGCTGCCCAGACACTGGGGTGGGCCCTGGCTGCCCAGACACTGGAGTGGGCCCTGGCTGCCCAGACACTGGAGTGGGCCCTGGCTGTCCAGACACTGGAGTGGACCCTGGCTGCCCAGACACTGGGGTGGGCCCTGGCTGCCCAGACACTGGAGTGGGCCCTGGCTGTCCAGACACTGGGATGGGCCCTGGCTGCCCAGACACTGGGGCATTCTGTCGCTCGCCCTGACAGTGTAGCATTTAGGGTTTGGGTTAGGCTGCACGGTGAATGGGAGTTCTTTGCCTGTCTCTGAGCATTGGTCGGAAGTGCTGGGCCTTTAATGGCTGCCTTCATCTCTGCGTTCAGGGGTACTGAGTTTGAAGTGTGCTCATTACTTTCTCCAGAGTCGCCCGGGAATTAGTGTGGAGCTGGGAGAAACGGGAACGCTCCTCCAGTTAGTGAGTGACGGGACAGTAATAAACAGCGCACAGTGCTGACTCCGGCCTTGTTCAAAGTGTTGGTACCTAAAGAAAGAAGAATGAGGGGACTGCATTTCTATAGCGCCTTTCACCACCTCGGGACGTCCCAAAACGCTTCACACCCAATGTAGTGTAGTCACTGTTGTAATGTGGGAAACGCGGCAGCCAATTTGTGCACAGCAAGCTCCCACACACAGCAATGTGATAATGACCCACAACATCTGTTTTAGTTATAATGGATGAGGGATAAATATTGGCCCCAGGAGAACTCCCATGCTCTTCTTCCAAATAGTGGCCGTGAGATCCTTTACTCCCACATGACGGTGCCTGGGTTTAACGTCTTATTCAAATGATGGTACGTCTGACAGTGCAGCACTCCCTCAGTACCGCCCCTCCGACAGTGCAGCACTCCCTCAGTACCGCCCCTCCGACAGTGCAGCACTCCCTCAGTACCGCCCCTCCGACAGTGCAGCACTCCCTCAGTACCGCCCCTCCGACAGTGCAGCACTCCCTCAGTACCGCCCCTCCGACAGTGCAGCACTCCCTCAGCACCGCCCCTCCGACAGTGCAGCACTCCCTCAGCACCGCCCCTCCGACAGTGCAGCACTCCCTCAGCACCGCCCCTCCGACAGTGCGGCGCTCCCTCAGTATCGCCCCTCCGACAGTGCAGCACTCCCTCAGTATCGCCCCTCCGACAGTGCGGTACTCCCTCAGTACCGCCCCTCCGACAGTGCAGCACTCCCTCAGTATCGCCCCTCCGACAGTGCGGTACTCCCTTAGTACCGCCCCTCCGACAGTGCGGCGCTCCCTCAGTACTGCCCCTCCGACAGTGCGGCGCTCCCTCAGCACTGCCCCTCCGACAGTGCGGCGCTCCCTCAGTACTGCCCCTCCGACAGTGTGTGGGCGAGGGGAGGGTGTGTGGGCGAGGGGAGAATGGTAGGCAACCTTTCCCTTGGGGCCCCCCTGCCCCCTGGCCTCGAGCCTCCCCCTGCCCACCACGAGGCACTGGGCGCGGGCCACGTGTGGATCCGGGGCAGGTCTGGCCGGGCCCTCAGGCTGCGCTGGTGCTTTTTATAAAGCTGTCCCGCTTGGTATTTACGTGGTCACCATGGAGACCCTTCGCTGTGAAAGGGATCCGTCTCTCAAAGCTTGGGTTGCTGCTGGAGAACCTGATACCCCGGGCCAGACGTGGCTGGGTCCCGTCTGCAAACCCAGCCCCTAGATCAGGAATATCAGCTGATCACGGTGAGAGCAAACACATCGTGTCCACACATCGCACCCGCAAATTTGCTGGAGTTCTTTGAGGATGCACCGAGCAGGGGGTGGATAAAGGGGAACCAGTGGATGTGGTGTATTTGGATTTCCAGAAGGCATTCGATAAGGTGCCACATAAAAGGTTACTGCACAAGATAAGAGCTCACGGGGTTGGGGCTAATATATTAGCATGGAAAGAGGATTGGCTAACTAATTGGCTCAGAGGCAGGAAGCAAAGAGTAATGGTTGATGGGTGTTTTGTGACTGGAAGGATGTTTCCAGTGGGGTTCCGCAGGGCCCTTTTTGTGGTATATATCAATGCTCTAGACTTGAATATAGGGAGTATGATTAAGAAGTTTTCAGATGATACTAAGATTGGTCGTGTGGTCGATAATGAAGAAAGCTGCGGACTGCAGGAAGATATCGATGGACTGGTCAGGTGGGCGGTACAGTGGCAAATGGAGTTCAATCCGGAGAAGTGTGAGGTGATGCATTTGGGGAGGGCTAACAAGGCAAAGGAATACACATTAAATGGTAGGACACTGAGAAGTGTAGAGGAACAAAGGGACCTGGGAGTGCAGGTCCACAGATCCCTGAAGTTAGCAGGCCAGGTCGATAAGGTGCTTAAGAAGGCATACAGAATGCTTGCCTTTATTAGCTGAGGCATAGAATACAAGAGCAGGGAGGGTTATGCTTGAACTGTACAAAACACTAGGGGGGGCCACAGCTGGAGTACTGCGTGCAGTTCTGGTCACCGCATTACAGGAAAGATGTGATTGCACTGGAGAGGGTGCAGAGGTGATTTACCAGGATGTTGCCGGGACTGGAGAATTTTAGCTGTGAGGAAAGATTGGATAGGCTGGGGTTGTTTTCCTTGGAACAGAGGAGGCTGAGGGGAGACCTCATAGCAGTGTATAAAATGATGAGGGGTCTAGATATAGTGGATAGGACGGACCTATTTCCCTTAGCAGAGGGGTCAACAACCAGGGGGCATAAATTTATAGTAATTGGTAGAAGGTTTAGAGGGGATTTGAGGGCAAATGTCTTCACCCAGAGGATGGTGGGGGTCTGGAACTCACTGCCTGAAAGGGTGGTAGAGGCAGAAACCCTCACCACATTTAAAAAGTACATAAGAACATAAGAATTAGGAACAGGAGTAGGCCATCTAGCCCCTTGAGCCTGCTCCGCCATGCAACAAGATCATGGCTGATCTGGCCGTGGACTCAGCTCCACTTACCCGCCCGCTCCCCGTAACCCTTAATTCCCTTATTGGTTAAAAATCTATCTATCTTTGACTTGAATACATTCAATGAGCTAGCCTCAACTGCTTCCTTGGGCAGAGAATTCCACAGATTCACAACTCTCTGGGAGAAGAAATTCTTTCTCAACTCGGTTTTAAATTGGCTCCACCGTATTTTGAGGCTGTGCCCCCTAGTTCTAGCCTCCCCAAACAGTGGAAACAACCTCTCTGCCTCTATCTTGTCTATCCCTTTCATTATTTTAAATGTTTCTATAAGATCACCCCTCATCCTTCTGAACTCCAAGGAGTAAAGACCCAGTCTACTCAATCTATCATCATAAGGTAACCCCCTCATCTCCGGAATCAGCCAAGTGAATCGTCTCTGTACCCCCTCCAAAACTAGTATATCCTTCCTTAAGTAAGGTGACCAAAACTGCACGCAGTACTCCAGGTGCGGCCTCACCAATAGTACTTGGATGTGCACTTGAAGTGCCGTAACCTACAGGGCTATGGTCCGAGAGCTGGAAAGTGGGATTAGGCTGGATAGCCTCTTGTTGGCTGGCGCGGACACGATGGGCTGAAATGGCCTCCTTCCGTGCTGTAAATTTCTATGATTCCATAACAGAAAACAGAGAGTCGGGATAAATGGGTCATTTTCCGATTGGCAAACTAACGAGTGGAGCGCCACAGGGATCAGTGCTGGGGCCTCAACTATTTACAATCTATACTATGATTTGGATGAAGGGACCGAGTGTAATGTAGCCAAAGTTGCTGGTGGTACAAAGATGGGTGGGAAAGCAAGTTGTGAGGAGGACACAAAGAATCTACAAAGGGGATATAGACAGGCTAAATGAATGGGCAAAAATTTGGCAGATGGAGCATAAAGTGGGAAAATGTGAGGCTATCCACTTTGGGAGGAACAATAAAAAAGCAAATTATTATTTAAAGAGATTACAAAATGCCGCGGTGCAGAGGGATCTGGGGTTCTTGTACATGAAACACAAAGAGTTAGCATGCAGGTACAGCAAGTAATTGGGAAGGAAATGGCCTTTATTGCAAGGAAGATAGAGTATAAAAGCAGGGAAGTCCTGCTACAACTGTACAGGGTATTGGTGAGGCCACACCTGGAGCACTGCGTACAGTTTTGGTCTCCGCATTTAAGGAAGGATATACTTGCATTGGAGGCTGTTCAGAGAAGGTTCACTCGGTTGATTCTGGAGATGAAGGGTTTGTCTTATGAAGAAAGGTTGAGTAGGTTGGGTCTATACTCATTGGAGTTCAGAAGAATGAGGGGTGATCATACTGAAATGTATAAAATTCTGAAGGGGCTTGACAGGGTCGATGCAGAGAGGGTGTTTCCCCTCGTGGAGGAATCTGGAACTAGGGGGCATAGTCTCAGAATAAGGGGCCGCCCATTTAAAACTGAGATGAGGAGGAATTTCTTCTCTCAGAGGGTTGTAAATCTGTGGAATTCTCTGCCCCAGAGAGCTGTGGGGGCTGGGTCATTGAATATATTTAAGGTGGAGATAGACAGATGTTTGAGCGATAAGGGAGTGAAGGGTTATGGGGAGCGGGCGGGGAAGTGGAGCTGGGTCCAGGATCGGATCAGCCATGATCGTATTAAATGGCGGAGCAGGCTCGAGGAGCCAAATGGCCGACTCCTGCTCCTATTTCATATGTTCTATCCACACATGGCACTGTCATATCAAACTGATCAGAAGCAATAAAGAAAGTAACTGTCTGCACCCACTCCCAGACAGGCTCTGGGCCCAGTCTCCCTCCCAGACAGGCTCTGGGCCCAGTCTCCCTACTCCCAGACAGGCTCCAGGCCCAGTCTCCCTACTCCCAGACAGGCATCGGGCCCAGTCTCCCTACTCCCAGACAGGCTCCAGGCCCAGTCTCCCTTCTCCCAGACAGGCTCCAGGCTCAGTCTATCTACTCCCAGACAGGCTCCAGGCCCAGTCTCCTTCCCAGACAGACACCAGGCCCAGTCTCCTTCCCAGACAGGCATCGGGCCCAGTCTCCCTACTCCCAGACAGGCTCCGGGCCCAGTCTCCCTACTCCCAGACAGGCTCCGGGCCCAGTCTCCCTACTCCCAGACAGGCTCCGGGCCCAGTCGTCCTACTCCCAGACAGGCTCCGGGCCCAGTCGTCCTACTCCCAGACAGGCTCCGGGCCCAGTCTCCCTCCCGTTCAACCCCTCCCAGCCCCAGCGGGAACCTCTGAGGGCAACACCTGCGTCCCACCCCCCTGGAGGCTGCCTATCTCTCATGGAATAGATTTGTGGAATGAGATTCACAGGCGGTAAACAGCAGGAGTGTTCAGCGCAAAATAACCCGCCCGGGTGCGTCGGAGGGAAAACATCCCGGCATGATGTCAGGCAAAGTAAGACGGAGATTTGTGAATATTTACAGAAAAACATCCCTTTCTCAACATTCGTCACAACTGTCGCCTTAGCAACGTCCAACAACCAGATCACTGTCCATTTATTCACCATTTCCCGTTTTTCTAAAGGAGAGAATGCGAGACTCGGGGACAAAGGCAGCACGAGAGCCAAACACAGAGTTAGAGGGAAGGAGAGGCAAAGAATTATCAGTCTCGGCTCGAGTGCCGTGCTGTCTGTTAAACGCTCGATGCATTTAAATGTGCTCTCAGCAGCAGTCTCTCGTGGTTCCACAACCATCGACCGCTCTGCGGAACTGAAAGTATTCAGGGACCAGCTGATGGACTGTGTGAGGCTCGCATTCGGCAGTGGTATACCGGGTTACGGAACCAGGGCGGTTGGATAGAGATAAAATGCAGATCAGCCGCGATTTAATTGAATGGTACAGGCTCGAGGGGCTGAATGGGCCTCCCCCTGTTCCTGTGTAACAGGCTCGAGGGGCTGAATGGGCCTCCTCCTGTTCCTGTGTAACAGGCTCGAGGAACTGAATGGGCCTCCTCCTGTTCCTGTGGAACAGGCTCGAGGAGCCGAATGGGCCTCCACCTGTTCCTGTGTAACAGGCTTGAGGGGCCGAATGGGCCTCCCCCTGTTCCTGTGTAACAGGCTCGAGGGGCTGAATGGGCCTCCTCCTGTTCCTGTGTAACAGGCTCGAGGGACTGAATGGGCCTCCTCCTGTTCCTGTGTAACAGGCTCGAGGGGCCGAATGGGCCTCCTCCTGTTCCTGTGTAAAACAGGCTCGAGGGGCTGAATGGGCCTCCTCCTGTTCCTGTGTAACAGGCTCGAGGGGCCGAATGGGCCTCCTCCTGTTCCTGTGTAAAACAGGCTCGAGGGGCTGAATGGGCCTCCTCCTGTTCCTGTGTAACAGGCTCGAGGGGCCGAATGGGCCTCCTCCTGTTCCTGTGTAAAACAGGCTCGAGGGGCCGAATGGGCCTCCTCCTGTTCCTGTGTAAAACAGGCTCGAGGGGCTGAATGGGCCTCCTCCTGTTCCTGTGTAACAGGCTCGAGGGGCTGAATGGGCCTCCTCCTGTTCCTGTGTAACAGGCTCGAGGGGCTGAATGGGCCACCTCCTGTTCCTGTGTAACAGGCTCGAGGGGCTGAATGGGCCTCCTCCTGTTCCTGTGTAACAGGCTCGAGGGGCTGAATGGGCCTCCTCCTGTTCCTGTGTAACAGGCTCGAGGGGCTGAATGGGCCTCCTCCTGTTCCTGTGTAACAGGCTCGAGGGGCTGAATGGGCCTCCTCCTGTTCCTGTGTAACAGGCTCGAGGGACTGAATGGGCCTCCTCTTGTTCCTGTTCCTAATGCATGTTAGGGAGTTGAGCCTGGGAACTTCACTCTGTCCCGGGCTCGGCTCCACCTGACACTGGGCACGACAAGTGGAGAATTCCTTCACTCGATCAACTCAACGTAGTTTGAACAAAGAAATGGAAACGAGTTCCTACCTGGGCCATCTATCCCAAACAGTAAAGTGGCCCTGAGGTTCCTCGCCAGAACTAACCTTCCCTTCCTTCTCTTTCAGAAAATAATAACCACATCAAGCTGTTTTTACCCAACAAACTGATGGATTGTTTACCAAAATGTGCGGCCCTGCCTAAGGAGAGACAACGGTGGAACACTAATGAGGCAAGTGTCCGGTTAAAATCCAGGAGGCTCAGCAAAGCTAAACCCTCATCCGTGTCTGCGTTACCCCCAGACCCTACTATCCAATGCTCACCAGGCCGGCCTCTCACTTTCCACCATCCGCAATCTTCAGCGTATCTCTGCTGCCCCGTGACCTAACTCGCACCGAGTCCCGCTCACCCATCACCCCCTGTGCTCGCTGCCCCGTGTCCTAACTCGCACCGAGTCCCACTCACCCATCACCCTTTGTGCTCGCTGCCCCCGTGTCCTAACTCGCACCGAGTCCCGCTCACCCATCACCCCCTGTGCTCGCTGCCCCGTGTCCTAACTCGCACCGAGTCCCGCTCACCCATCACCCCCTGTGCTCGCTGCTCCGAGTCCTAATTTGCACCGAGTCCCGCTCACCCATCACCCCCTGTGCTCGCTGCCCCATGTCCTAACTTGCACCGAGTCCCACTCATCCCCTGTGCTCGCTGCCCCATGTCTTAACTCGCACCGAGTCCCGGTCATTCATCAACCCTGTGCTCGCTGACCCCGTGTCCTAACTCGCACCGAGTCCCACTCACCCATCACCCCCTGTGCTCGCTGACACCGTGTCCTAACTCGCACCGCTCCCGCTCACCCATCACCCCCTGTGCTCACTGACACCGTGTCCTAACTCGCACCGAGTCCCGCTCACCCATCACCCCCTGTGCTCGCTGACACCGTGTCCTAACTCGCACTGAGTCCCGCTCACCCATCACCGCCTGTGCTCGCTGACACCGTGTCCTAACTCGCACCGAGTCCCGCTCACCCATCACCCCCTGTTATCGCTGACCCGTGTCCCAACTCGCACCAAGTCCCACTCACCCATCACCCTCTGTGCTCGCTGACACGGTATCCTAACTCGCACCAAGTCCCACTCACCCATCACCCTCTGTGCTCGCTGACACGGTATCCTAACTCGCACCAAGTCCCGCTCACCCATCACCCCCTGTTATCGCTGACCCGTGTCCCAACTCGCACCAAGTCCCACTCACCCATCACCCCCTGTGCTCGCTGACACGGTATCCTAACTCGCACCGAGTCCCGCTCACCCATCACCCCCTGTGCTCGCTGCCCTGTGTCCTAACTCGCACCGCTCCCGCTCACCCATCACCCCCTGTGCTCACTGCCCCGTGTCCTAACTCGCACCGAGTCCCGCTCACCCATCACCCCCTGTGCTCGCTGACCCACACTGGCTCCCGGTCTGGCAACGCCTCGATTTTAAAATTCTTGTTTTCAAATCCCTCCATGGCCCTCGCCCCTCCCTATCTCTGTAACCTCCTCCAGCCCCACAACTCCCCGAGATCTCTGCGCTCCTCTAATTCTGGCCTCTTGCGCATCCCCCGATTTTAATCACTCCACCATCGTTGGCCGTGCCTGGGCCCCGAGCTCTGGAACTCCTTCCCTGAACCTCCCCCAGGTTTGACCGCCCTTTGTAAGAAAGCCTAGTTTTCAGCCTCTTTCCTTGTTCAGTCGGTTCGCGCTGACACCAGTCGGTTACCGGCTTGCTGGTTTTATATTGGAGACCGAGGAGTTTCCAATTTCTTTTGCGTACCCCTTGAGGACCCTGTCTCTGTCCCTGATTATAATCGCTCCACCATTGGTGGCCGTGCCTTCTGATGCCTGGGCCCCAAGCTCTGGAACTCCCTCCCTAAACCTCTCCGCTCGACCTCTCTTTCCACCTTCAAGACGCTCCTTAAAACCTCCCTCTTTGCCAAGCACTAATTTCTCCTTATGTGGCTCGGTGTCAAATTTTTTGTTTCCTAACACTCCTGTGAAGCGCCTTGCGACGTTTCACTACGTTATATAAAGGCGCTATATAAATGCAAGTTGTTGTTGTTGTCTCCTATGTTAGCAAATGGCCCTGAACGGGTTAAGGCAAAGCCTTCAGTCCAAAGTGTCACCACACTCTGACTTTCAGTATAATGAATGTAATGACTCAAAAGACTTGTTTCTGTAAACTGCCTCAGGTGTAAACCTGATCCAACTTTATTTGCGCCCAGAGTAACCCGCGTGACCTGGTACCCGTGCTTCTATATCAGTGACTGCGCATGTGCGAGTGCAGCCCAATGACCTCCGACAGTGGCGCCCCCTGGTGTCTGGTGACCCCCAAGCATCAATACATAACAACATCCCCTTTCAAGATCTTAATATCAGTCTTTTTACAAATTAAGACGGCCTGGGACTTTCTGCTCACGAGTTGATCGTCTCAGTTCAACTTCAGTTCTAGGGCGAGTGTTCTGAGTCAGTTGTGACTGAGGGCTGAGTAACCGATCTGATGGGAGTGGTAATGACCACATCAGAGACTGGAGGTCCAGGTTCAATAATGACAGCAAAGTCCTCTGATGAATGAACATTGGTTGGTTGGTCACTGACCGCGTCTTCCTCAAGCGGTTCCAGTTCGTCCGTGTGCCGCAGTTTTATCTGATCGACATGTTTCCTGCATGTTTGCCCATTCTTGAGCACGACAATAAACACTCTGTTACCCTCCTTGGCTGTAACAGTACCGGCGATCCACTTTGGACCTTGACCATAGTTTCAGTACATAAACCGGATCGTTGATCGAGATGTCACGGGACACAGCAGCACGATCATGATACCCTTGCTGACTTTGACGTCTGTTTTCAACACGATCGTTCAAATCGGAATGAACAAGAGAGAGCTTGGTCTTGAGATTTCTGTTCATCAGTAGTTCAGCAGGGGAGACCCCAGTAAGCGTATGAGGTCTGGTCCTGTAACTGAGCAATATACAGGACAAGCGAGTCTGCAGTGATCCCTGAGTTACACGTTTCTGACTCTGCTTGACCGTTTGAGCAGCACGCTCTGCTTGACCATTAGAAGCAGGTTTGAATGGCGCTGACCTCACACGTTTAATACCATTGAGTTTCATGAACTCTTGAAACTCCAGACATGTGAAGCAGGATCCGTTGTCGCTCACAACAATGTCAGGCAAACCATGAGTAGCAAACATGACAGCAAGGCTCTCAATAGTAGCTGTGGACGTACTGGATGACATAATAACACACTCTATCCACTTTGAATATGCATCCAGCACAGCAAAAAAGGGCCCGCAAAATCGATGTGGATCCTCGACCATGGTTTAGATGGCCACGACCAAAGACTCAGCGGAGATTCCGCTGGTACTTTACTTAGCTGCATGCAAGTATTGCACTGATGCACACATGATTCTAGATCAGAGTCAATTCCAGGCCACCATACATGAGCCCTAGCAATGGCTTTCATCATGACAATACCAGGATGAGTGCTATGTAGTTCACGTACAAATTTTTCTCTACCTTTCTTAGGCATAACAACACGATTATCCCCACAGTAAACCGTCTGACTGAATGGACAGTTCATCTTTGCGACGGTTGTAAGATTTGGTCTCATCACACATTTCCATAGGTATGGCAGACCAATCACCACTGAGGACACGACGTTTCACAACCGATAAAATAGAGTCATGGCTGGTCCAGATCCTAACTTGTTGAGCAGTGACAGGGGTTCCTTCACTCTCAAAAGCATCCATTAGTAACAGTAGATCTGCAGGTTGAGGCGTCTCCATCTCCGTTGTGGATAAGGGCAGACGACTCAGTGCATTGGCACAATTCTCAGTGCCAGGTCTATGACGAATAACATAATCATAGGCAGACAATGTCAATGTCCACCTCTGGATATGGGTCGATACATTGGTATTTAATCCCTTTGTTTTCCGCAAACAATGAAATGAGTGGCTTGTGATCTGTTTCTAGTTCAAAACGAAGACCAAACAGGTACTGATGCATCTTTTTGACCCTATACACACAGGCCAACGCTTCTTTTTCGACCATGCTGTAAGCGCTTTCCGCCTTTGACAAACTTCTCGAAGCATACGCAACAGGTTGTAGCTTACCCGACTCATTTGCTTGTTGGAGCACGCAACCAACCCCATATGATGAAGCATCACAGGCCAATACAAGACGCTTGCATGGATCATAGTGAACAGGCAGCTTGTTTGAACAGAGCAGATTCTTAGTTTTCCCAAAGGCTCTATCTTGAGACGCACCCCAGACCCAGTTGTCGCCTTTTCTGAGTAGCATATGCAGTGGCTCAAACAAAGTGCTCAACGTGGGTAAGAACTTACCAAAGTAGTTGAGTAGCCCAAGGAATGAACGCAGCTCCGTCACATTCTGAGGCCTGGGTGCATTTTTGATGGCCTTGGTTTTCGAATCAGTAGGCCTGATCAGCAGCAATCTTCCTCCCCAGGAATTCAACTTCAGGTGCCATGAAGACCCACTTCGAACGTTTCAGCCTGAGTCTCACTTTGTCCAGATGATGTAGGACATCTTCAAGATTGCTCAGATGTTCAGTAGTGTCGCGCCCTGTGACCAGAATGTCATCTTGAAGCACGACAGTTCTAGGAACGGACTTCAGTAGGCTCTCCATATTCCTCTGAAATATGGCTGTAGCTGAACAAATTCCAAAAGGACACCTGGTGTAGACAAACAGCCCTTTATGGGTGTTGATGCAGGTGAGTTTCTTCGAAGTGTCAACAAGCTCCTGGGTCATATAGGCCGACGTCAGATCTAGCTTAGTGAATGACTTTCCACCAGCTAGCATGGCGATCAGGTCATCAGCCTTCGGTAACGGGTACTGACCCTGTTTCGAAAATCGGTTAATCGTAACCTTGTAGTCTCCACAAATCCTGACGGTGCCTTCAACACAGGAACAATAGGACTGGCCCACTCGTTAAACTCGACCGGTGATATGACCCCTTCACGTTGGAGTCTGTCCAGCTCAATTTCAACCTTCTCCCTCATCATGTAGGGAACACACTGAGCTTTATGATAGACAGGCCTTGCATCAGAATCCAGGTGAATCTGTACCTTGGCTCCAGTAAAATGACCAATGCCCGGTTCAAACAAAGAAGGAAACTTCTTCAACACTTGAGCATACGAAGTGTCATCCACCAATGACAACGCTTTGATGATATTCCAATTCCACTTGATTTTCTCGAGCCAATTCTTGCCGAACAGCGTTGGACCATTACCTGGGGCGATCCATAACGGTAGATCATGAACCACACCATCATATGACACCTTGACTACTGCACTGCCAATCACCGGTATGAGTTCCTTCGTGTAAGTACGCAACTTGGCATTGACCGGACTCAGCTTAGGCTTCACAGCCTCAGTGTCCCACAGCTTGTCGAATGTTCTTTGGCTCATTATCGACTGACTCGCGCCCGTGTCCAGCTCCATTGATACAGGCACGCCATTCAGCTTCACATTCGCGATTATAGGCTGGCTCCTTCCCAAGAACGACTACAGCCCATACACTTCCTCCTCGGGTTGTGTATCCGGGCCAGCACTGGACTGGTCATCACCAGCAATGTGATGAGCGGCAGCACGCTTGCTCAGTTGTGGGCACATTCTCTGAAGCTGCCACACTTTCGAACAGCTATTACAGGAGTACTGTTTAAACCGACACTGATGAGGCCGATGATTGACCCCACAACTCCCAACAGGGTGAAATCGGATTCGTACCTTGGCGGACTTTGAGTAACTACAGGTTTCACATAAGCAGCCGGGTAGGCCCTGCCATAAGCAGCTCTGCCAAACGACACAATCTTTTTTTTACAGTACTTGCCGTGGAGCTCCGACTCTTTGATGACAGCTGCCTCAAATTATCGTCAGTCGTCATGCATGCCTGGGCAGTAGCAATGGCCTCGCTCAAATCCAGCTTCTCTTCGGCTAATAACTTCCAGAGAATCACATCATAGTTGGTGCCTACCACGAAGAAATCTCGCAGCGTGTCCTCCAACACGTTCCCAAACTTACACGGCTCAGCAAGAGGTCGCAGGTCGGCGAAGAATCCCGACACCTCCTGGCCCTCAGCACGAACATGCGTGTAGAAGCGATAGCATGAGATGGTGATCCCCTCTTTTGGCTTAAGATAGTCACGCATCAAAGCACACAAATCCCCATATTCTTTGTCCGTTGGACGTAAAGGCGAGAGAAGTTTCTTCATGAGGCCATACATTTTTGGACCACAAACGGTGAGGAAAACTGCCCTGAGTCAGCCTCTCCCTCCATTTTGTTGGGCACAACATACTGATCCAGGCGGTCGAAAAAATCCGCCCAATCCTCGCCATCCGCGAATATCTCCAGGATTCCAATAGAGCCCATTGTACGTGCGAAGGTTCTTAAGTTACTTCGTCGCCAAATGTAATGAATGTAACGACTCAAAAGACTTGTTACTGTAAGCTGCCTCAGGTGTAAACCTGATCCAACTTTATTCGCGCCCAAAGTAACCCGCGTGAGCTGGTACCCGCACTTATATACCAGTGACCGTGCACGCTCGCGTACAGCCCGATGACCTCCGACAGTGGCGCCCCCTGGTGTCTGGTGACCCCAAGCATAAATACATATCACTGACGATATCTGCAGATAAGGTCAGAAACTCTTAAAACTACTGGGCCTCTTGCTGTGCCATCAACACTGACGCGGTCCGGAAAACCCATGGCCCCCTGTTTTAAAGACACCTTAAGAACTAGGAGCAGGAGTAGGCCATATGGTCCCTCGAGCCTGCTCCGCCATTCAATAAGATCATGGCTGGTCTGATCATGGACTCAGCTCCACTTCCCCGCCCGCTCCCCGGAACCCCTTATCCCCTTATCGCTCAAGAAACTGTCTATTTCTATTTTAAATATATTCAATGACCCAGCCTCCACAGCTCTCTGAGGCAGCGAATTCCACAGATTTACAACCCTCTGAGAGAAGAATTTCTCCTCATCTCTGTTTTAAATGGGCGGCCCCTTATTCTAACGACAACAGAGAATCCATTGTGGCTGTTCTCGAGAACCCAAGGGGTTAATTGGTCAAGTCGCAATTTCCTTCCGTCACCGTCGGGGAAATATCTAATCAAATTAAGGGACCTAAAATTGAATATCCAATATATATTTACAATCAAAAAAGTTGTCGCGGGGTGAATTTAAAAAGCAGTCGGCGCATGAAAAGGGTTAACCTCTGCATGTTGCAAAGAAGATATCGTCAGGCGCAATTGCGACAATTCACGGAATTTATTTCAAAAATTTAGCTGAGTGAAAGTGAAACTTCATTTTACTTTTATTTCTAAAGTGAATAAGGAGTTATGGAGAGCGGGCGGGGAAGTGGAGCTGAGTCCGTGATCAGATCAGCCATGAGCGTATTAAATGGCGGAGCAGGCTCGAGGGGCCGTATGGCCAACTTCTGCACCTATTTCTTATGTTCTTATGTTCTTGAACCTTTAAAACCAGCACAAAGATCCTATCAAACGTTTTAGTAACCCTTGGGAATTGTAAAACAGCAGATATTATTAGTAACATCACTATTAAATACATTATCATCAGGGAGGCAGATTTTTTAGATTAAACATAGAAACATAGAAAATAGGTGCAGGAGTAGGCCATTCGGCCCTTCGAGCCTGCACCACCATTCAATATGATCATGGCTGATCATTCCCTCAGTACCCCATTCCTGCTTTCTCTCCATACCCCTTGATCCCTTTAGCCGCAAGGGCCACATCTAACTCCCTTTTGAATATATCTAACGAACTGGCCCCAACAACTTTCTGTGGTAGAGAATTCCACAGGTTCACAATTCTCTGAGTGAAGAAGTTTCTCCTCATCTCGGTCCTAAATGGCTTACCCCTTATCCTTAAGACCGTGACCCCTGGTTCTGGACTTCCCCAACATCGGGAACATTCTTCCTGCATCTAACCTGTCCCGTCCCGTCAGAATTTTATAGGTTTCTATGAGATCCCCTCTCATTCTTCTAAACTACTATTATTGTTTAAGCCTTTAGCGTTAAGCGGTGTCTACGCCTTTCCTTTCACTAACTCTTTGGTTAGTTAGCATGGCGCAATTACAAGATGCCTCCAGATTGTTGCCATAGAGAGAGCGATCCAGCCTCAGATTATATATCTTTTTACTGACCGCAGTCAGTCACCAGATCAGAGGGTGCCATCAGTTTACTAACCCTTCGCTCATTCCCATGCAACCACGATGATCAAATCAGCAGAATCACCTCTTGTCCCGAAATATTCCCCTTCAAATCATTGAACAGTAAGTTCAAAACTGGCAATTGTCGATGTGTGATCGCTTCCCGCCCGCAGGTAGGGATCTTCACATTCTTTACAATCATCAGAATATCACTGTGGCCACAATGAAAGTCAGGGTTTCACAATCGAAAACAGGTCAGTTAACCTCAATAACTCCAGTTTAATTCAGACCAATACTTTATTAACTAAACTCAATACAAAACAGGTAAAGTGATCAAAGCAGCACGCGCTTACAGTTGCCCAGTAAACGACGCCATCGTTTTTTCTGATCGATCTTCAGGCACCGCTCCAAATGCCTGATAAATACCAAACATAACTGAAGAAAGAAATTAGTCTTCACAAACTAAATCTTCGTGACATTCCGTCACACTGAAAGGGGGCGGAGCCTCAGCACTGGCACAGAAACATTCACACAGGAGGTGGTTCGCGGAAAACAAAACCATTTCTGCCGTGTGTGTAACAGCAGAATCTTCCCCGTCTCCTTTATTCCAGCCGATTTGGTGCCCTTTCTCTCAAAACAATTTCTGATGATTGCTACTTTGCTGCGTAAGTCAGGAATTAAACAACAGAGACTGCTGGGAACATTGTGCGGGTCTGGTAGCATCTGTTGAGCGGGAGAAAACCGAGTTGACGTTTCAGGTCGCTGCCCTTTTCTGAGACCGTCCTCGGCCGGTTTCTCTCTCTCCACACACGCTGCCCGACCTGCCGCGTCTTTCCAGCATTCTCTGCTGTTCAGTTCCTGATTTGCAGCTTCCGCAGTCCCTTGCTCTGTGTACCACGGAGGGTTAAAGGGCTTCTAGCTCTGTGAACAGAATCCAGGGCGGAGCTCACACCCACAACAAACAATCGCACCCACACTGTTTAAGCAGAGACTTTGGAGCGAAGGGAATGCTGTGACCAGTTAACCATTCGTGACTGAGGGAACTTCACGCACACCCACACCGAAACCCCAGCAGCCTTTCCGTTCCTTTCACTCAGTAACTCTTCCGCGCGGCTTTGCTCCATCACGTCAGCGCTGCATTCAACCTTCATTGGAGTTCAGAAGAATGAGAGGGGATCTGATCGTATAAGATTATGATGGGGGCTTGACAAGGTGGATCCAGCGAGGATGTTTCCACTGATGGGGGAGACTAGAACTAGAATCTTAGAATAAGGGGGCCGCCCATTTAAAACTGAGGCGAGGAGGAATTTTTTCTCTCAGGGGGTTGTGAATCTGTGGAATTCGCTGCCTCAGAGAGCTGTGGAGGCTGGGTCATTGAATATATTTTAAGACAGAAATAGACAGTTTCTTAACCGATAAGGGGTTAAGGGGTTATGGGGAGCGGGCGGGGAAGTGGAGCTGAGTCCATGATCGGATCAGCCATGATCATATTAAATGGCGGAGCAGGCTCGAGGGCCGTATGGCCTACTCCTGCTCCTATTTCTTATGTTCTTACGCTCATGAATTTTCCTTCAACCGCTGCTGGTCCACAGTTTAGCCAGTTGATGTGGATCGGTTAGTACAACAACTCTCGCCAGCCCGATTGGAACTACCCGTGATTAACTGCCTCCTGAAGATCAGGGCCGAAGTCCGCTTCGACTATTTTTATCACCGCGGGCTCCGAGAAACATAGAAAATAGGTGCAGGAGTAGGCCATTTGGCCCTTCGAGCCTGTACCACCATTCAATAAGATCATGGCTGATCATTCCCTCAGTACCCCTTTCCTGCTTTCTCTCCATTCCCCTTGATCCCTTTAGCTGTACGGGCCATATCTAACTCCCTCTTGAATATATCCAATGAACTGGCCTCAACAACTCTCTGCGGCAGGGAATTCCACAGGTTAACAACTGTCTTGAGTGAAGAAGTTTCTCCTCATCTCAGTCCTAAATGGCCTACCCCTTATCCTGTGTCCTCTAGTTCTGGACTTCCCCATTGGGAACATTCTACCCGCATCTAACCTGTCCTGTCCCGTCAGAATCTTATATGTTTCCATGCGATCCCCTTTCATCCTTCTAAACTGCAATGTATAAAGGCCCAGTTGATCCAGTCTCTCCTCATATGTCAGTCCAGCCATCCCGGGAATCAGTTTGGTAAACCTTCGCTGCACTCCCTCAACAGCAAGAATGTCCTTCCTCAGATTAGGAGACCAAAACTGAACACAATATTCCAGTTGAGGCCTCACCAAGGCCCTGTACAACTGCAGTAAGACCTCCCTGCTCCTATACTCAAATCCCCTAGCTATGAAGGCCAACATACCATTTGCCTTCTTCACCGCCTGCTGTACCTGTATGCCAGCTTTCAATGACTGATGAACCATGACACCCAGGTCTCATTGCACCTCCCCTTTTCCAAATCTGCCACCATTCAGATAATATTCTGTCTTCGCGTTTTTGCCCTCAAAGTGGACAACCTCACATTTATCCACATTATACTGCATCTGCCATGCAGTTGCCCACTCACCTAACCTGTCTAAGTCACCTTGCAGCCTCTTAGCGCCCCCCTCACAGCTCACACTGGCATCTAGTTTAGTGTCATCTGCAAACTTGGAGATATTACACTCAATTCCTTCATCGAAATCATTGATGGATATTGTAAAGAGCTGGGGTCCCAGCACTGAGCCCTGCGGCACTCCACTAGTCACTGCCTGCCATTCTGAAAAGGACCCGTTTATCCCGACTCTCTGCTTCCTGTCTGCCAATCAGTTCTCTATCCACGTCAGTATATTACCCCCAATACCATGTGCTTTGATTTTACACAGCAATCTCTTTTGTGGGACCTTGTCAAAAGCCTTTTGAAAGTCCAAATACACCACACATCCACTGGTTCTCCCTTGTCCACTCTACTAGTTACATCCTCAAAAAATTTCACAAGATTTATCAAGCATGATTTTCCCTTCATAAATCCATGCTGACTTAGGCCGATCCTGTCACTGCTTTCCAAATGCGCTGCTATTTCATCCTTAATAATTGATTCCAACATTTTCCCCACTACTGATGTCAGGCTAACCGGTCTATAATTACCCATTTTCTCTCTCCCTCCCTTTTTAAAAAGTGGTGTTATATTAGCTACCCTCCAATCCATAGAAACTGATCCAGAGTCAATAGACTGTTGGAAAATGATCACCAATGCATCCACTATTTCTAGGGCCACTTCCTTAAGTACTCTGGGATGCAGACTATCAGGCCCTGGGGATTTATCGGCCTTCAATCCCATCAATTTCCCTAACACAATTTCCCACCTAATAAGGACATCCTTCAGTTCCTCCTTCTCAAGAGACCCTTGGTCCCCTAATATTCAGGAAGGTTATTTGTGTCTTCCTTCGTGAAGACAGAACCAAAGTATTTGTTCAATTGGTCTGCCATTTCTTTGTTTCCCATCATAAATTCACCTGAATCCGACTGCAAGGGACCTACGTTTGTCTTCACTAATCTTTTTCTCTTCACATACTTATGGACGCTTTTGCAGTCAGTTTTTATGTTCCCGGCAAGCTTCTTCTCGTACTCTATTTCCCCCTCTTAATTAAACCCTTTGTCCTCCTCTGCTGAATTCTAAATTTCTCCCAGTCCTCAGGCTTGCTGCTTTTTCTGGCCAATTTGTATGCCTCTTCCTTGGATTTAACACTATCCTTAATTTCCCTTGTTAGCCACGGTTGAGCCACCTTCCCCGTTTTATTTTTCCTCCAGACAGGGATGTACAATTGCTGAAGTTCATCCATGTGATCTTTAAATGTTTGCCATTGCCTATCCACCGTCAACTCTTTAAGTATCATTTGCCAGTCTATTCTAGCCAAATCACGCCTCAAACCATCGAAGTTACCTTTCCTTAAGTTCAGGACCCTAGTTTCTGAATTAACTATGTCACTCTTCATCTTAAGAAAGAATTCTACCATATTATGGTCACTCTTCCCCAAGGGGCCTCTCACAACAAGATTGCTAATTAGTCCTTTTTCACTACACATCACCCAGTCTAGGATGACCAGCTCCCTAGTTGGTTCCTCGACATATTGGTCCAGAAAACCATCCCTAATACACTCCAGGAAATCCTCCTCCATCGCATTGCTACCAGTTTGGTTAGCCCAATCAATATGTAGATTAAATGATTTAGATGAGCGGATTAAATGTATCTACCAAATTTGTGGATGACACTAAGTTGGGTGGCAGTGTGAGCTGCGAGGAGGATGCTATGAATTCACTAAATATATTCAAAAAGGAGTTCGATGTAGTCCTTACTACTAGGGGGATCAAGGGGTATGGCGAGAAAGCAGGAATGGGGTACTGAAGTTGCATGTTCAGCCATGAACTCATTGAATGGCGGTGCAGGCTAGAAGGGCCGAATGGCCTACTCCTGCACCTATTTTCTATGTTTCTATGTTTCTATGAGGCTGTAGAGGGACTTGGATAGGGTAGGTGAGTGGACAAATGCATGGCAGATGAAGTATAATGTGGATAAATGTGAGGTTATCCACTTTGGTGGTAAAAACAGAGAGACAGACTATTATCTGAATGGTGACAGATTAGGAAAAGGGGAGGTGCAGCGAGACCTGGGTGTCATGGTACATCAGTCATTGAAGGTTGGCATGCAGGTACAGCAGGCGGTTAAGAAAGCAAATGGCATGTTGGCCTTCATAGCGAGGGAATTTGAGTACAGTTGTACAGAGCCTTGGTGAGGCCACACCTGGAGTATTGTGTACAGTTTTGGTCTCCTAACTTGAGGAAGAATGTTCTTGCTATTGAGGGAGTGCAGCGAAGGTTCACCAGACTGATTCCCGGGATGGCGGGACTGACATATCAAGAAAGACTGCATCAACTTGGCTTGTATTCACTGGAGTTCAGAAGAATGAGAGGGGACCTCACAGAAACGTTTAAAATTCTGACGGGGTTAGATAGGTTAGATGCAGGAAGAATGTTCCCAATG
Organism: Pristiophorus japonicus; assembly: GCF_044704955.1. Taxonomy (NCBI): domain Eukaryota; kingdom Metazoa; phylum Chordata; class Chondrichthyes; family Pristiophoridae; genus Pristiophorus; species Pristiophorus japonicus. The sequence continues at coordinate 92,586,655 of NC_091996.1, forward strand.
TTGGGGAAGTCCAAAACCAGGGGTCACAGTCTAAGGATAAGGGGTAAGCCATTTAGGACCGAGATGAGGAGAGACTTCTTCACCCAGAGAGTGGTGAACCTGTGGAATTCTCTACCAGAGAAAGTTGTTGAGGCCAATTCACTAAATATATTCAAAAAGGAGTTAGATGTAGTCCTTACTACTAGGGGGATCAAGGGGTATGGCGAGAAAGCAGGAATGGGGTACTGAAGTTGCATGTTCAGCCATGAACTCATTGAATGGCGGTGCAGGCTAGAAGGGCCGAATGGCCTACTCCTGCACCTATTTTCTATGTTTCTAAAGTCACCCCTGATAACTGCTGTACCTTTATTGCATGCATGCCTAATTTCTTGTTTGATGCTGTCCCCAACCTCACTACTACTGTTTGGTGGTCTGTATACAACTCTCACTAGCGTTTTCTGCCCCTTGGTATTCCGTAGCTCCACCCTGTAAGGGGAGCTTGGGGTGTGGATTCGAATCCACACTCCCCCTGGGGTTCTGTACGTGCGATTTATGAGGGTGGATGAGTAATGAGGCACCAGACACAGTGGGTAAGAGTACAAAATGGCTAATGTTGTTTATTTAGAATAGTAAACACCAAGATAGAGGGCATAGGAAGAGGTCATAAATAGCAGTAATGGCACAATCTCACTCAACAACACGAAAAATCTCGCAACAGGGAAGGGGAAAATAAGAGGTTAAAACATTCCACTCACACACAACCACACCTCCCACTTCCACCCTTCTTACCAATTCCTATCCTAAATTGAGTCTGTGAGGGGGTTTGGGCACAATCCTATCAACTCCGGGATTCTGGGGGGCACTTATTTCAGCTCGGGGTCCCTCTGGGGTGGGTTTTACGTTGTTCGTTGGTTCGGTTTTCCTCCTCGATGTTGTGTCGGTTTCTTCTCTTTGCCTTTCGGTTGGCTCCCGAGCAAAAAGCTGCTGGAGTTAAGCACACCTTCCCCAGAGCGAGGGCCCTGTGAAAAACTGACTCAACTCCCACAAGCTGACTCCAGCCTCCGACCTCTGGTTCTGTAGCTCCTATCTTTGTATCCAATTTAGTTTTGCCTTTTCACGCTCAAACTCAGATGGTGGTCCATTGTGTAAGTTTGGGCGGGGAGATAGCTTTGGATATTTAATCAGAAGATGTCACAGGTACAGGTAGGTGTGAGGACAGGGCTATTGTTTCGGTGCACATTGGTGCCTCAACATCTGCTGGTCCAATGTAACAGTCCTGGGAGTCAATCGGTTTGGGCCTCCCCTTTGATGGGCCATTAGGTAGATGATGGTCCTCATTCATTGGGGGTGAGTCATATTTTCAAACTGGGCCGGGTAGTCCCCATTGGTTGAGGATTTCCCCGCTTCAGGCCTGACTCGACCCCTGATTGGCCTGCCAGAATGCACTTTTCCCCCATTGGCCAGTGCCTCTGTCTCGCTTGTGAGCCAGACTCCACAATGTCTGTATCCGCCCACATGTTTCCCAGCCTGCCTGGTCTGAGGATTTTACTTGGCCAGAAATGTTCATTTAAAATGTATAGGACGATCCCATGGTAGTTTTCTTGTCCTTAGGGTGTTCCAATAAAATGCGGACGTGGATTTTCAAACCTTATACCCCCCCCCCCCATTAAAACACTCTGTCTCGGGGAGTTTTCAAAATGTGAAGCAAAACCTTTTCCCTCTCACAGAACCAACCTTCCCCAAATCTTACCTAAACCCACGATAAACATTAAAATATACCAATGGTATTCATACATTTGGAATCAATACAATACTGAAAATGTAAAAATGCTTCTCAACCAACACCCTTCACCAAAATCACAATAGTACATAGAATCACACATCATAGTATTACAGATCGGGAGGTACGGACCTTTTGCAAGGTACAGACTTTTCTTTACAGTGCAATACATTCGGCTCGTACAATCAGTCCCGTCACACTGCATAGACTTTGCTAGCCCTCCCTTTTCGTTTGGCCTTTGACTGGGCCTCCCGCATAGCTTTCTCAATTTTTAAACGACGGCCCTTTCTCCTAGGCTGGCAGCGGATCGCCAGCAAATCGGCTCCGGTGATCAGCTGTGCCACGACCAGGGCGTGAGAGAGGATGCGGTCCCAGGCCGGGACCTCCAATCCCACCAGGGCCTTGAATTTAAGTCAGCTATCTGGGCTCCCAAGTGTACTGTTTTTTTTTTTGTTGTAGGGTGAAATAATGTTTCTGAGATTTTTGTGCTGCTTTGAACAGATCTGTCAGGTGCTGTGGTGAAATTGGAATGTGGTCTCCGAAATGTGCTACATAATTGTCCATGCTATTGATGAAACCGGTAAAAACTTCATTCCTGACCCCTTTTCTGTGTCTTTTCGGTTTGACGTTGTCTTTGGGTTGTAGACGGTACAGCAAAGTCTTATTCAAACAGCCAAAATCGAGCTTGTAGAATGTCCTGAACATTTCTCGAAGGAGAGCCTGGTAGAGGCGTTCTGTCTCTTTTGGGCACCACTCAGGCAGGTGCACCTCGGTAAGGTTTAGGATGACGGAGGCCACGGCGTAGTGGACCCCCCCTGGTATAGCAGCTTGTCCGTGGGAACCAAAACCAAACCGTTCTCTGGTCCCTGGGTGGTGGTCGGGCATCTGTCCGTGTCAGTTGGTTCGGTCGGGGCTGTGGGCAGGGGCTGTCTAGGGTGTGCGCTTAACTCGGTGGCGTGGATGGAGCTGGGGTGGCTTACTAAGCATGCGACCATGCTCCGGTCCCATCCCATCCCATCCCCTCCCCTTCATCCCGCCACTGTCGGGAGAACGCTATGGAGATGCCTGCCGGGCATATCTTCTCTAATCCCCACATGCACACACACACACACTCCTAACTCCGCCTCCCACCATTTATCCCAACGCACACTCACTCCCCCTCTGGGTGCCCGTGATGGTCCGGTGGGTGCTGTTGTCCAGTCTCTCCCAATCTGCCTTCGGGTTTCCCATGACCGTGCTCAGCTTCCTGAGCCACCACCACCTTCCCACCGGGATGTGCCCCTTACAGGTCAGGCCAACCCTCTTCCCAACCACTACCCTAACCCGGGATGTGGTCACCTCACTGCTGGGGCAGGAGACTGCTGCCTCCCCACACGTGACCCCGGGGTGGCTGGAGTATCTAGTGGAATTAGACCCCACCCACCCTGGCCACCTTCCCCTGTGGCTATATATTGCGGTCCCCTCTACCCCTGGTGTCCCTTCTCCTGTGGTGACAGTCGGTGCCTGCCCCACCGAGCATCCAAAAATAATGGCTTCTTCAGTCTCTTCCCCGGTAGCCGATGCACATTCTGATATAGGTGCACAGGAGCAGGATTTTCCTCATCGCTGGTTCAAAAACCCTGAGCCCCCTGGCTCATCCCTCCCCCATTTTCCACTCTGCCTGCACCTCACAGTACCCTTCACAGGTTTAAACTGTGTGTGCCTATCGGTCTGACCGCAAACCGCAATTTTGCTGTGGAAGTCAAGGGGTTTCAACTAATAAACACTTGAAACAACAAACAAACCTTACACAAAAGAGGAAGTGAGAGAAAAAAAAGAAGTTCAGGCTCCCAATCCTATTGGCTCAAAAGCCTCACTGTTATACTCCCTGTATTGCAGAGGCCACCTGAGCCCCACTACACTCGAGAAATCTTTATATATATGTGTGTACACATCTACTGGTCTCCTTTTTAACCTGCTTGCCACCCTTCCCGGGTGGCTGTGCTAATCCCTGGGACGCTCCTTGGTTTTCCTTTTATGCGGGGGAATGTAGGGGGGAGACCACATCTCCTTTGGCCTCTTGGGCCGGACCGACCTCCGCGGCCCCTCTGTCTCTCCTGCCAAGGTGTCCCCCGAGCTTCGGGGGGTGCTTACTGGGCTGGTACAGCCCCTCACCCCCTCCAGGGATGGCTCACTGCCCTCGGGAGCAACGAAAATTCCCCCGGCAGGCTCCTCCCTGCCGGGGACTCCCGTATCCTCTGGGGGCTTTGGGTTGTACAAAGGTTCCACCCGAAACCACTCGCAGCTGATACTCTCACAGCGTTTCCTCTGTTCTTCCAGGGACCACTCACTGCTGGGACCCGCTGTCACCCTCTCTCCTGCAGGCTCTGGGCTGTCTGCACCAAAAGCTAGGCTAGCCCCGACAGGCTCCTCACTGTCAGCGGCCCCTGTCTCCGGTACAACCCCTTCCCCGTCAGGAGACCTTGACTGCGGGGTCCCGTCCAGTGACTGGCTGCCTGCCCTGCGCGGCCCTTTTCCCCTAGTGCCTCTCGGGAAAGTAAAACAGGCTGCTAGGGACGGTGGCACCCTTGGCTGCGGAGTCCGAGCGGATCTCCTAATGGCTGGAGGTGAGTCCTGGGCCCATATGTAGGGTGGGAATCCCCCTTCCTGTGGGTCCCAAATCTGTGGGTAGTTTGTACCTGTGAAGCAACTCACTGCTCCTTGTGGTGGGATCGGTGGGGCCGCACTGGTGGGCTGGGGGCCTGGGCTTCCCGTCGGGATTATCCCTCCAGGCTGCCCTTTCCCACGAGGTTTTGCCTTGTTGGGGTTAAACAGTTTACATTGGTTAATGTGAAACCGTTTAACCCGGTGGGGCACCTTGACCGCGTATACCATGGGGCTTGCCTTGTCGACAAGGCTGTAAGGCCCCATGTATAGTGGCTCAAAGACTCCCACCCTGGCAAAGTTGCGGACCATGACCTGGTTCCCCACCTGCCACTCGTGGTGTTTGCTCGGTTCCAGCAGCAATCGGTTGGCCTGATGCTGCTTCCCCATGTTAGTGGCCGCCTGCCAGTGAATCTGCTTGAGGTGCTCCAACAGACTCTTGGTAAAGCGGTCCCTATTCACCTCGATTACCTGAGCTTCCGTCAGGACCGGGGCAAGTACATGGGTGGGGGTTCGCATGGCTCTTCCAGTCATGAGCTCGTATGGGGAATACCCCGTGCTTTTCGACTGGCTGGCCCGGATCCCCATCAAAACCAGGGGCAACCTCTCCACCCACCTCTGCGGGGAATCCCCAGTCTCCTTCCTGAGTTTTTCTTTCAAGGTCCTATTTATACGCTCCACTAGCCCCGAGAACTGGGGGTTGTAGGCCACATGCCACTTCCCCTCAATCCCCAGCACCTTCAGGGTTGCCTGCATGACCTGTCCTGTGAAGTGGCTCCCCCGGTCGGACTCCATGTACTGTGGAAGTCCCCACCTGGAGAACACCTCCCTAACCAATATCCTGACGGTCCCCGCTGCTGTGGCTGTTCGGCAAGGGAAGGCTTCAACCCACTTTGTGAAAGTGTCCACCAAAACCAGGCAGTACCGGTACCCTCCCTGAGCCACAGGTAGGGGCCCTATGTAATCGATTTGTATCGATTGCCACAGTCCCTCTGCCCTCCTTGTGTGTCCTAGAGACACCTTTCTTTTCTGGGGATCTGGATTATTGGTTGCACAGACAAGACAGTTCGCGCAAAATTCACGAGTGTCTTCCCGGAGCTGGGGCCACCACCCGACCTGTTCCATCCGTTGCCAGGTGACCTCCGGTCCGGGGTGTCCAGCTCCAGGGCCTGCGTGGGCCAGCTGAAGGAACTCCCTCTGGTGCTGCTGGGGCACTATCCACTGCTCTCCTTTAAACAACATCTTCTCCCTAACATGGAGGCCTGTGCCTCCGTACGGTCCTTCGACCTTTTCTCCCGCAGTCAGCTTGTCCATGACGGACTTGAGGACGGGATCTCGCGCCTGTACCTGCTGGAGGTCCCGGGCCAAAGCCACCCCTGCGCTCCCTTGTGTCCCCTGTCCTGCCTCGAGCGGGTTCCACTTGGTTCCCGTTCGGGCTCCCTCTTTGGCCAGTTGATCTGCCTTTTGGTTCCTTGCCCTGGGCTCATGTTTGTAATGGGCCTTTACTTTGTGAATGCAAATGTCTGCCCCGGTGCCGACTGCCTGCATGATGTGCTGCAGTAGGGGTTTTATGGCCAGGGGCTTACCGTGTGCAGATGTATACCCGCGACGGGACCAGATGGCTAGGTACTCCGTGCAGGCATTGCAGGTGAACATACTATCTGAACAGATAGTATAGGGCCGTGGGAATTCGTCGGGGTGAGTGACTACATGCATGACTGTCGACAGTTCAGCCTGCTGGGCGCTCATGGTGGCTGGGAGCTTTATGGCCCTGGCAATGCCTGCCCAGGGATCATAAATCCCGCAGCCTGTGAGCCTTTCCCCCGCCACCACCGTGCTGGACCCGTCAACATAGATCTCCCAGCCGTGGGGATGGATCCCCGCCCAGAGTCCGATGTCCACGTCCCAGACCCCCTCAACCGAGCAACAGTGGGCTTTCCCGGGGTACAGCATGTTGGCTGCCAGTCGGGGCTCACACATCCCTTTTACTCTCAAATCCATCTGTGAGGGCAGGAGGGTCCAGCGAGCAATGTGTGCGCTGCTCACTGTCCCATCCTTAATTCTCCCATCCAGCAGCATCTGAGTGGGGCTGTGATGAGTGAGGAGGGTGATTGGGGACCCTCCTGTAAACACCTGCCAGCCCAGTGGGTGACCATCAGATGCCTTTCACAGTTTGAGTAACCCCTCTCACCCTCAGTGAGGACCCTGGAGGAGTAGACCACCGGCCTCAGCTGGCCGTGCCGCTGTTACATCAGCACAGCACTTAAGCTATCCCCGCTGGCTGCTACCTCCAGGAAAAACTCCTCGCCCTCATCTACCGCTCCCAGGGCCGGGGCTTTCTGCAGGTCTCCCTTGAGGCGGGTAAACGCTGCATCACAGTCCTCATCCCACTCCCACTCCACGCCTTTGCGCAGGAGCCGGAGTAGCGGGGGGGCTGCAATGGCTGCGTAATCCTCAATGAAGTCCCTGCAGTAACCGGTCAGACCCAGGAACGACCTCACCCCTGTAACTGTCGTCGGAGCCAGTAACTCCTGAACTGCCCTCCTCTTAGCCTCATCAATGGCTCTCTCCCCTGCCCGCACAGTCAGCCCCAGGAATTTTACCTCTGTCCGGCCGATCTGTGCCTTCTTTGGGTTTACTTTAAAACCCTCCTCGTGCAGCAGTCCCAACAGCTCTGCCAGCAGGGGACCGTGCTCTTCCTCCGAATCGGAGAATAGCTGGAGGTCGTCCACATACTGGACTAGCTGTCTGGGTCTGCTCAACTCTTTCAGGCAGTTGGCCATATACTGATGAAAAATGCTCGGACTGTTGTGGAAGCCCTGGGGAAGACAGTTCCAGGTATACTGCTGTCCTTTGACTGTAAAGGCCGCAGCGGGATGGACCAGAACCCATTCGAGATGTCCAGCACTGTAAAGACGGCTGCGGATGCGGGGATGGCTGTGACTAGGCCGGCTACAGCTGCCCCTGTGGGCACACAGGCAGGGGTATTTTTATTGAGGACTCGGTAGTCCACCGTGGCCCTCCAAGAATTGTCCGCTTTCCTTACCAGCCAAAGTGGAAAGTTCACATTTGTGGCTATTGGTCTCAACACTCCCTGTCTGACTAGAGATCCCAATGCGACCTCTAGGTCTGCCTCAGCCTTCCTGGGAAAATTATACTGCTTCTGGGGCTTAGACATGGGGTCCCCATCTACTCTGACCTCGACCCCAATTACCCGTCCACAGTCGTGCTTATGCCTGGCAAATGGCGCCAGGTTGGCCCGCACAAAGCCCGATAGATAATCGGGGTGCCGTCTACCAGAGCGCCGAGGTCATATCCCTCCTTCGGCTTTACAGTGCAGAGGGAACCCTTCCCCTACTTCCCCTGGATGACTGCTGTACCTTCCCCCTCCCCGGCGTCAGCTGTGCCCCACAGACAGTGGTTCCTCAGGACGACCAGAATTTTCTGGCCGCTGAGGAAATCTGCCCCTAGGATGCCTTGACCCACTCCCTCCCACGGCAGAAGGACACACTTCCACATGGTGTGGAGGGTGCCTATGTGTATCTGCAGTGGTTTGGAGAAGAAGCCTTCGCATTCTTCTCCAGTGAAGCTGGAGTAGGGGATCCCACTGGATAGGGGTGAGGTGGTCGGGTCGTCTGCATGAACCACGAGGCCCCTGTGTCCAGCAGATACTCCCCCCGGACCCCCTCAATCCCCATCATGACACGTGGTCTGCTCCACGCATCATAGGTGACCGGGCAGAGGTACACGGGTTCCTCGGGGTCTAGTCATTGCGGGGTGTTGGTCTGGGCCTGAGGGACTTCTCCCCCAGTCAGGGTAAGGAGTGCCTGCAGAGCCGCGAGGAGACCCTCGAGTGGGGCGGCATGGCTGGGCACAGCTGGTCTGGGAGGGCTTGCGGCCGTGGGGGCTGAGGTTGGGACCTGTGGATCTCTCTTTTCCTGCCTCGGAGCCCGTCATTCCCTCCTCATGTGCCCTGTCTCTCCGCACCCGGAGCAAGCCACCTCTCTGCCTGCCTGCCAATTCCCTTCTTGCCCCCACTCTCTCTTTTCAGAGCCGGGAGGGTCTCATGCACCTTCCCCTTGGTGGGTTTCTCCCCTCCGATTCTGCCATTGTGAAAAGAGAGGGTCAGCTGCCTCTGTGGCTTGGCGGTCTCTGAAATCGAACCACAGGTTGGCCTGGGCGCGCAACTCCGGGAGGCTGTTTGCAGCCAGTGACCATGTCGGTGTGCATCCAGCTGGGGTCGGTCCAAATTCCCCCCACTGGCTTCCTCATACACTGGCCACAGTCGATCAGCGAACGCCTGGGGGGGTCTCCCCGGGTCTCTGGACAGTGGCCTGTACCCGGTCGAACGGACAGCCGTCATTCAACCCCACGGCCTCCTGGATATCCTCCTGGAGAGCGGCCACTGTTCGCTGACCTCTCTTGCTCTCAGCAGAGAGAGCCTGACACAGGGCTGGGCCCAGTGAGAACAGGAGCAGTTTGCTCCGTTCGGCCTCATCCCAGCCATTTATGTCTCCTACCTGCTCTACTTCCATAAAGTGGACAGAAGGGTCTCCTTTTCGGGTAAGTTTATTCACACGGGCCACCATCTGCCGCAGCTGGGTGGCACTGTGGGGAACCACGTACTGGTTCTGTAGGGGACCGTCAGCCTGACCCACTGCGGGTGGTCCGAATCTACTCTGCCTGATGGGGCACATTGGGGCTGGTCCCGGAGGTTTAGATTCCAGCATTTTACCCTGCCTCTCCTCCGAGATCCCCAATGGGGCTGTGGGAGAGGGCCTGTAGGATTCTTCCTCCCTATCCCCCTCCCCACAGCCTGTTTCACTGTGCTCCCCCTTCCGCACCTCGGCTGGGCTGATAAGGCACACCACTCCTTGACTGGGTGCCTGGCTTTCAGCCCAGCCAAGGGCTTTTGCCTCAGCCAGGGCCAGAGCTTTGGTGTCGGGCCGGGTGGGGATTCGAGTCTCGGGCACTTCCAGAGCTTTTGCTCCGGCTGGAACAAGGGCTGCTTTGGCTTCAGCCAGAGCCAGGGTGAGCCGATCGATTTGTTCCTGAAAGGATCGATGATCCGCCTCTGCCCTGCTGTGGCACGCCTGAAGTGCAGCCTGTAGCTGGAGACTCTTACCCTCTCCCAACCTTCCCTGGTTCTGAGCCTGGGCAAGTTCCTCCTGCAGTCCCCTGACGTGACCGTTTCCCTCAGTTACCTGGGACTGAAGGTACTCCCTGTGGTTGCGATAGCTTTCTCCATCCCCCTCTCGTTCCTGCCTCTCTCACTTTAAATTCTGATCCAGCTTTTCCCTTTCTTTGCTGGTCTTTACTAATTCCTCTCTCTGCTCAGCTAACTCTGTCTGCAGGATGTCTACCTGCCGGTCGAAGACCTGTATTTGCTTCCGAAAGCAAATCAGCCACACTGCCTTTTCCACTGATCTTTTATGCTCTTTACTCTGGGTCCACCTGGCTGCTGCGTCCTCAGGCCGTTCAGCACTCAGCAGCGCCTGCACCCACTTCCTCGAGCAGTTTCTCCTTGCTGTTACAGACCTAGCAACCCTACCCTCCATTTTATACTCCTCTCCACCAAGACTGACTGTCTCTTCCCCCTCACTCAACGCATGTCCCATCGTCGTGGTCGCCATTGTAAGGGGAGCTTGGGGTGTGGGTTCGAATCCACACTCCCCCTGGGGTTCTGTACGTGCGATTTATGAGGGTGGGTGAGTAATGAGGCACCAGACACAGTGGGTAAGAGTACAAAATGGCTAATGTTGTTTATTTAGAATAGTCAACACAAAGATAGAGGGCATAGGAAGAGGTCATAAATAGCAGTAATGGCACAATCTCACTCAACAACACGAAAAATCTCGCAACAGGGAAGGGGAAAATAAGAGGTTAAAACATTCCACTCACACACAACCACACCTCCCACTTCCACCCTTCTTACCAATTCCTATCCTAAATTGAGTCTGTGAGGGGGTTTGGGCACAATCCTATCAACTCCGGGATTCTGGGGGCACTTATTTCAGCTCGGGGTCCCTCTGGGGTGGGTTTTACGTTGTTCGTTGGTTCGGTTTTCCTCCTCGATGTTGTGTCGGTTTCTTCTCTTTGCCTTTCGGTTGGCTCCCGAGCAAAAAGCTGCTGGAGTTAAGCACACCTTCCCCAGAGCGAGGGCCCTGTGAAAAACTGACTCAACTCCCACAAGCTGACTCCAGCCTCCGACCTCTGGTTCTGTAGCTCCTATCTTTGTATCCAATTTAGTTTCGCCTTTTCGCGCTCAAACTCAGATGGTGGTCCATTGTGTAAGTTTGGGCGGGGAGATAGCTTTGGATATTTAATCAGAAGATGTCACGGGTACAGGTAGGTGTGAGGACAGGGCTATTGTTTCGGTGCACATTGGTGCCTCAACGTCTGCTGGTCCAATGTAACAGTCCTGGGAGTCAATCGGTTTGGGCCTCCCCTTTGATGGGCCATTAGGTCGATGATGGTCCACATTCATTAGGGGTGAGTCATATTTTCAAACTGGGCCGGGTAGTCCCCATTGGTTGAGGATTTCCCCGCTTCAGGCCTGACTCGACCCCTGATTGGCCGGCCAGAATGCACTTTTCCCCCATTGGCCAGTGCCTCTGTCTCGCTTGTGAGCCAGACTCCACAATGTCTGTATCCGCCCACATGTTTTCCAGCCTGCCTGGTCTGAGGATTTTACTTGGCCAGAAATGTTCATTTAAAATGTATAGGACGATCCCATGGTAGTTTTCTTGTCCTTAGGGTGTTCCAATAAAATGCGGACGTGGATTTTCGAACCTTACAACCCATACCGATTCCACATCATCCAAGCTAATGTCCTTTCTTACTATTGCATTAATTTCCTCTTTAACCAGCAATGCCACCCCGCCTCCTTTTCCTTTCTGTCTATCCTTCCTAAATGTAGAATACCTCTGGATGTTGAGTTCCCAGCCTTGGTCACCATGGAGCCATGTCTCCGTGATGCTAATTACATCATATCCATTAACTGCTATCTGCGCAGTTAATTCGTCCATCTTATTCCGAATATTCCTCGCATTGAGGCACAGAACCTTCAGGCTTGTCTTTTTAACACACTTTGCCCCTTTAGAATTTTGCTGTAATGTGGCCCTTTTTGCTTTTTGCCTTAGCTTTCTCTGCCCTCCATTTTTACTTTTCTTCTTTCTATCTTTTGCTTCTGCCCCCATTCTACTTCCCTCTGTCTCCCTGCATAGGTTCCCATCCCCCTGCCATATTAGTTTAATTCCTCTCCAACAGCACTAGCAAACACGCCCCCTAGGACATTGGTTCTGGTCCTGCCCAGGTGCAGACCGTCCGGTTTGTACTGGTCCCACCTCCCCCAGAACCGGTTTCAATGTCCCAGGAATTTGAATCCCTCCCTTCTGCACCACCCCTCAAGCCACATATTCATCTGAGCTATTCTGCGATTCCTACTCTGACTAGCACGTGGCACTGGTAGCAATCTTGAGATTACTACTTTTGAGTTCCTACTTTTTAATTTAGCTCCTGGTTCCCTAAATGCGTCTCATAGGACCTCATCCCGTTTTTTACCTGTATCGTTGGTACCGATATGCACCACGACAACTGGCTGTTCATCCTCCCTTTTCAGAATATCCTGCACCCACTCCGAGACATCCTTGACCCTTGCACCAGGGAGGCAACATACCATCCTGGAGTCTCGGTTGCGGCCGCAGAAACGCCGATCTATTCCCCTTACAATCGAATCCCCTATCACTATCGCTCACCCACTCTTTTTCCTGCCCTCCTGTGCAGCAGAGCCACCCACGGTGCCATGAACTTGGCTGCTGTTCCCCCATGATGAGTCATCCCCCTCCAACAGTACCCAAAGTGGTGTATCTGTTCTGCAGGGGGATGACCGCAGGGGACCCCTGCACTACCTTCCTTGCACTGCTCTTCCTGTTGGTCTTCCATTCCCTATCTGGCTGTGTACCCTTTACCTGCGGTAAGACCAACTCACTACATGTGATACTCACGTCATTCTCAGCATCGTGGCTGCTCCAGAGTGAATCCACCCGCAGCTCCAGTGTCGCAATGCGGTCTGTCAGGAGCTGGAGGCGGACACACTTCCCGCACACGTAGTCGTCAGGGTCACTGGAAGCGTCCCTGACTTCCTACATGGTACAGGAGGAGCATAACATGTGTCCAAGCTCTCCTCCCATGACTTAACCCTTAGATAAACTTAATTTGGCAACAACAATGCTAAAGGTTACTTACTGATAAAGAAAAGAAAAAGAAAAACTACTTACTAATCACCAGCCAATCACTTACCCCCTTGGCTGTGATGTCACCTTTCGATTTCTTTCTGCTTTTTTGCCTTCTCTCCCTGTTGCAGCTGCACCGGCTGGCCTCTTGTCGGTCCCTTTGATCACCCCGCTCCACCTCCCGACGATGCTCGAACTCCCAGGCTCTCTGACGCTGGGCCTCACCCATCCTGCACTCCCATCAAAGACATTGTCTCTCCCTCAACACACAGAGCTGATAGTCTCACCCTCTGGACCCGCTTGTCACCCACTCCCAGCTCATTTCTTGCCCAATAGGGTCGAGCCAATTGGTTGCTGCTACAATTTATTTTGAGAGACATGCAAGTATCGAAGCATTACTTAACAGACCCGAGCGAGAACTGATATTACCCCGGCCGATTTAGCTGGGTGGTGACTATGGATGCCTATTGCTTGTCCTGTGTCTGGTGAGTGCCCCGACATTAACAGAAGCCCAATTTCCCCGTGTTATTCCCCAAAAAACACAAGTGCGGCAAACTACATCCAATCAGACATTTCCTAGTACTCTCCTTATTGCACCCAATGGGCCAGACGGCACGCACTGGTTATGTGCCTGTCACCAAACCCTTTCTCTCTCAGCCACGGCACAATGTATCCCTGTTGCTGAAAGTGGTGACTCACCACGTGGACCGTGAAGGTACCGATAGCACCGACTGTCAGAGCCCGAGTTTCAACATCATCTAAAGAGGAACATAAAACTGTTGACAAACACAACTTGTTCGGAAACTGCAAACTAACAAGGCTTAAAACTGAAAGGTGATCAAGGGAAGTATACAAACATCCCTGTCCTTTTGATCTGCCGCGCCCCCCACCCCCCGCCCCCCGCCCGTCGTCATTTGACCATCTCCCCGTTGTTTGACCTTCTCCCTGTTGTTTGACCTTCTCCCCATCCTTTGACCTTTCCTCCCCTCCCTGACCTTTGATCTGTTCAGCCCCCCCACCATCGTTTGACCTTCTGCCCGTCGTTTGACCTTCTGCCCATCCTTTGACCTTTCCTCCCCTCCCTGACCTTTGATCTGTTCAGCCCCCCACCTGTCGTTTGACCTTCTGCCCATCCTTTGACCTTCTCCCCATCTTTTGACCTTCTCCCCGTCGTTTGACCTTCTCCCCGTCGTTTGACCTTCTCCCTGTCGTTTGACCTTCTCCCCAACTTTTTGACCTTCTCCCCAACCTTTGACCTCCCCATTCTTTGATCACCTCCCCCCAGCCCCCCTCCCCCATCCTTTGCCCTCCACCCTTGACCTTTAACCCCCAGTGTGATGTCTGCAGTCAGTGACGGGAGAGCTCAGTTTCCGGGACTGTCAATGCGGCATCAATATTCAGCTTCCTGCGGCTGCTATACCGACACCCCCTGCTGCGTGATCCCGAGACGTGCCGCCTTCGGTTGTGGAAATTGCTGCGTGCAGAGCCAGCAACGAGCAGCCGTTTGAATAATTGCCCCAATTAAGGAAACATGAGCCGCGCTTTAAAAAAAAACGTTAATTGGGGAAATTTGGTTCCGATCGAAACTTTAAAATTCCAAATTGTTGAGAATGAACCTGTGATTGGGGGAAGGCCCCTTACACCGGAATATTTCTCAGTCACTAACGGGACAAGCACTTCTGTGTCAGCAGAGCCACCGACAATTCTTTCCCCGAGTTTTAAATGAAGAACCGCCTTGGGGAAAGCAGGGCAGCGCACGTGAGACTTTCCGAGTGGTTCGGTGAACTGATCCAGTGAGCACCTCGGCCCCATTGACCAAGGTGGTTCCAGGCCTGACCGCTTGATGGGTGTGAGTTACAATTGGCCGCAGCAGCCTGGCTCAGGGGAGGAGTAGTCGGCCGGAAAGAGCAGCTCGTGATCCGGCTGGAGCGGGGGGGGGGGGGGATGCATGTGGGCATTGGGTGGGGGCCGCCTGGCATAAGAACATAAGAATTAGGAGCAGGAGGCGGCCATTCGGCCCCTCGAGCCTGCTCCGCCATTCAGTGAGATCACGGCTGATCATCGACCTCAACGCCACCTTCCCGCCCGATCCCTTGATTCCCTTAATATCCACAAATCTATCGATCTCAGCCTCGAATATACTCAACGACTGAGCCCTCTGGGGCAGAGAATTCCAAAGATTCGCCAGCCTCGGAGTGAAGAAGTTTCTCCTCATCTCGGTCCTAAATGGCCGACCCCTTATCCTGAGACTATGTGACCCCCTGGTTCTAGACTCCCCAGCCCGGGGGGGGGGAGAAACATCCTCCCTGCACCTACCCTGTCACCTGCTGATCAAACAGACTCTGCCTGACGGGCGTGGAAGGAGGGCATATTTGGGTGGGCTGCGGAGGGCAGGTAGCAGCATGTGTCGGGCTGTCTAGGAGCGCGAGGGGGCAGAGGGATGGACTATTTGCGCCAGAGAGCGCTGCACGTTGAAAGACAAATGGGCCCCACCCTGCGCCATTTCCGCGGGTAGCCCTGTGGGAATGGTGCGCGTCACTGACTGACTGGGATGTGATTCTTCTTTTCAGGAGATTGCGTCTTACTTGACAACATTTGAGAAACACGACGAATGGCTTTCCGGTGCCCCTCGAACCAGGTGAGCAGCTGTCGCATTTACAACTGAAACCGCGGAAGTGGGGGAGAGAACGTGGGGGAGGGGCTCCCAGAACCGAGCGATGCTCGCTGTACAATATCGTTCCAATATCGTGGGTAAGGGCGGGGGGTGGGGGGGCGCGGGTTCTCACTCACATCCATTTTCTGCAGCACTCTCCTCAACTGAAGAGGAAAGAATATAATCGGAGTGCTTTTTATACATTTGTACAGGGTGATCTTCCCTCTCCCTCTCAGCTGACTCTCGCTGGGCCGCAGTCCCATGGTCACTGGGTACCCGCCAGGACACCATCTAAAGCACCAACCTGTATTTATATAGCGCCTTTAACGTAGTGAAACGTCCCAAGGCTCTTCGCAGGAGTGTTATGATTAAAGAAATTCGACACCGAGCCGCGGAAGTAGAAATTAGCGCAGGTGACCAAACGCTCGGTGAAAGAGGTCGGTTTTAAGGAGCGTCTTGAAGGAGGAGAGAGAGGCGGAGAGGTTTAGGGAGGGAGTTCCAGAGCTTGGGGCCCAGGCAACAGAAGGCACGGCCACCGATGGTTCAGCGATTATAATCAGGGGATGCTCAGGAGGGCAGAATTAGAGGAGCGCAGACATCTCGGGAGGGTTGTGGGGCTGGAGGAGATTACAGAGATAGGGAGGGGGCGAGGGCCATGGAGGGATTTGAAAAGAAGGATGAGAATTTTGAAATCGAGGCGTTGCTTAACCGGGAGCCAGGTCAGCGAGCACAGGGGGTGATGGGTGAGCGGGACTCGGTGCGAGTTAGGACACGGGGCAGCGAGCACAGGGGGTGATGGGTGAGCGGGACTCGGTGCGAGTTAGGACACGGGGCAGCGAGTACAGGGGGTGATGGGTGAGCGGGACTCGGTGCGAGTTAGGACACGGGGCAGCGAGCACAGAGGGTGATGGGTGAGCGAGACTCGGTGCGAGTTAGGACATGGGGCAGCGAGCACAGCGGGTGATGGGTGAGCGGGACTCGGTGCGAGTTAGGACACGGGGCAGCGAGCACAGGGGGTGATGGGTGAGCGGGACTCGGTGCGAGTTAGGACACGGGGCAGCGAGCACAGGGGGTGATGAGTGAGCGAGACTCGGTGCGAGTTAGGACACGGGGCAGCGAGCACAGGGGGTGATGGGTGAGCGGGACTCGGTGCGAGTTAGGACACGGGGCAGCGAGCACAGGGGGTGATGAGTGAGCGAGACTCGGTGCGAGTTAGGACACGGGGCAGCGAGCACAGGGGGTGATGGGTGAGCGGGACTCGGTGCGAGTTAGGACACGGGGCAGCGAGCACAGGGGGTGATGAGTGAGCGAGACTCGGTGCGAGTTAGGACACGGGGCAGCCGAGTTTTGGATCACCTCCAGTTTACGTCGGGTAGAATGTGGGAGGCCAGCCAGGAGTGCGTTGGAATAGTCAAGTCTGGAGGTAACAAAGGCACGGATGAGGGCTTCAGCAGCGGATGAGCTGAGGCAGGGGCGGAGACGGGCGATGTTACAGAGATGGAAGACTTGATGTTATACAGTGCCCTTCACAACCTCAGAACGTCTCAAAGGGCTTTAAGCCGGTGAATTACTTTTGGAGTGTAATCACTGTGGTAATGTAGGGAAACGCGGCAGCCGGTATACGCACAGCAAGCTCCCACAAAGAGCAGTGAGGTAAATGAGCCGATGTGTTGCTTGATGCAGACAGCCATTGTTGAGGCGCGAGACCAGACGCAGAGCTTTGGAAGGTTACGAGATGGCCGTCCTTACTGGCGTCTGTTGACAAGCGTTTTCCAGCGGGGTCAGTGGTTCATGATCATGAGCACGAGCCCTGGCTGCCTCCTTCCACTCAAAGCTCCAATGGGTGCCAACTGCTCCCTGCCTGACACCAGTTGGCTCTGCCCATTGCTGTCACAGAACCCGCTTAGTCCGTGCTTGGCCAAACAGTCACAGAGAGGCAGTGTGACAGTCTATAACCCATGTTACTTACAATCCAGGTCTGCTGCTGGAGATTGCTCTGGGCAAGGGAGGCAGGATTGCTTTTGGTCGGAGAGCCCTTTGTATTTGTGTATTTGGGCCACCGATCTCCTCGACTCAATGTAAACCCATGTGACTAATGGTTTGATCGCCTGTTATTCCCCAGGCCGCTGAATGGGTCAATCATCCTGTACAACCGCAAGAAAGTGAAATACCGCAAAGACGGCTACTGTTGGAAAAAGCGGAAAGATGGGAAAACAACGCGAGAGGATCACATGAAGCTGAAAGTGCAAGGGATGGAGGTGTGTGAAGATATGTGTGGGTGTGGGCTCCAGCGACTTGAGCACATACATCTCGGCCGACACTCCCAGTACAGTGCTGAGGGAGCGCCGCACTGTCGGAGGGGCAGTGCTGAGGGAGCGTCGCACTGTCGGAGGGGCAGTGCTGAGGGAGCGCCACACTGTCGGAGGGGCAGTACTGAGGGAGCGCCGCACTGTCGGAGGGGCAGTGCTGAGGGAGCGCCGCACTGTCGAAGGGGCAGTGCTGAGGGAGCGCCGCACTGTCGGAGGGGCAGTACTGAGGGAGCGCCGCACTGTCGGATGGGCAGTGCTAGGGAGCGCCGCACTGTCGGAGGGGCAGTGCTGAGGGAGCGCCGTACTGTCGGAGGGGCAGTACTGAGGGAACGCCGCACTGTCGGAGGGGCAGTGCTAGGGAGCGCCGCACTGTCGGAGGGGCAGTACTGAGGGAGCGCCGCACTGTCAGAGGGGCAGTGCTAGGGAGTGCCGCACTGTCGGAGGGCCAGTACTGAGGGGGTGCCGTCTTTCGGATGAGACGTTAAACCGAGGCCCCGTCTGCTCTCTCAGGTGGATGTAAAAGATCCCGGGGCACTATTTGGAAGAAGAGCAGGGGAGTTCTCCCCGGTGTCCTGGGACCAATATTTATCACTCAATCAACATCACTAAAACAGATTATCTGGGTCATTATCACATTGCTGTGTGTGGGAGCTTGCTGTGCGCAAATTGGCTGCCGCGTTTCCCAGATTACAACAGTGACTATTCTCCAAAAGTACTTCATTGGTTGTAAAGTGCTTAGAGACATATGGTGATCGTGAAAGACGCTATATAAATGCAAGTCTTTCTTTCTGTGTGCAACATTGCCTCGAGTAGTTACAGAGGGAACTTTTAAAAATTCATTCACGGGATGTGGGCGTTGCTGGCAAAGCCGGCATTTATTGCCCATCCCTAATGGCCCCGTGAGAAGGTGGTGGTGAGCCGCCTTCTTGAACCGCTGCAGTCCGTTTCTCCAGCGACTTGAGGTGTCAACTGTACATGGTCAATGTGTCTGAGCCATACAGGAGGGCGGTTATTACTCCAGCCCTGTCGACCATGAGCTTGGTGGCAGTTTTGAGGGCCTGGTCTTCGGAATCGAGAAAGACTTGCTTCCACTCTTAAAATGAGTCCTTCGGTGGCTGAATAGTCCCAATACGAGAACCACAGTCCCTGTCACAGGTGGGACAGACAGTGGTTGAGGGAAGGGGAGGGTGGGACAGGTTTGCCGCACGCTCCTTCCGCTGCCTGCGCTTGGTTTCTGCATGCTCTCGGCGACGAGACTCGAGGTGCTCAGCGCCCTCCCGGATGCACTTTCCTCACTGGCTGCACTGGCGCACTGGAGGCAGTGTTGGACCTCGCCGTCAGTGTCTCCCCACCACAGCTATCGGAGCACAGGCTGGCGATGCGAGCTGGCACTGTGTGCTCGATACAGCTTACTGCAGTCCCTTACCTGGTGCCTTACCTGCTCGGTCATTGGGCGAGGGTGTGCGCTGTTACTGAGAGTCACTGCAGGATCCGGAGAGCAATTCGCTGTTTGGGTGACTGGGCAATCTGCTGCTCCCTGCTGCGGGAACTGGGCAAGATTCCAGGCCGGACAGAGGTGCAGGAAATGGCCATCGAGTCACCTCATTGAAAGGTCCTGCACGGAATGCACATGCGGCAGTCTCCTGACTCTCCCTGTCGGCCCTGGTGAGCGTTTGCAGCTCAGAACTGCCCGTAGTGTGACAACCAACCAGTATCTCACTCACATAACTACAACGTGCATTTTTATAGCACCTTTAACGTCCCAAGGTGCTTCACAGGAGCGATTATCAAACAAAATTTGACACTGATATATTAGGACAGGTAATTGGTCAAAGAGGTCGGTTTTAAGGAGCGTCTTGAAGGAGGAAAGAGAGGTAGAGAGCGGTGGAGAGGTTTAGGGAGGGAGTTCCAGAGCTTGGGCCCCGGGCAGCTGAAGGCACGGCCACCAATGATGGAGCGATTATAATTAGGGGATGCGCAAGAGGCCAGAATTAGAGCAGCGGAGAGATAAGAACATAAAAACATAGGATATAGGAGCAGGAGTCGGCCATACGGCCCCTCGAGCCTGCTCCGCCATTTAATAC
The DNA here is from genome assembly GCF_044704955.1 of Pristiophorus japonicus. Lineage (NCBI taxonomy): Eukaryota > Metazoa > Chordata > Chondrichthyes > Pristiophoridae > Pristiophorus > Pristiophorus japonicus. Next base: position 92,606,337 of record NC_091996.1, read on the forward strand.
GATCATGGCTGATCCGATCATGGACTCAGCTCCACTTCCCTGCCCACTTCCCATAACCCCTTATTCCCTTATCGTTTAAGAAACTGTCTATTTCTGACTTAAATATATTCAATGTCCCAGTTTCCACAGCTCTCTGAGGCAGCGAATTCCACAGATTTACAACCCTCTGAGAGAAGAAATTTCTCCTCATCTCAATTTTAAATGGGCGGCCCCTTATTCTCAGATCATGCCCTCTAGTTCTAGTCTCCAAAACTGCATGCACTATTCCAGGTGTGGCCTCCCCAATACCTTATATCGCTGTAGCAAGACTTCCCTGCTTTTATACTCCATCCCCTTTGCAATAAAGGCCAAGATTCCATTGGCCTTCCTGATCACTTGCTGTACCTGCATACTAACCTTTTGTGTTTCATGCACAAGTACCCCCAGGCCCCGCTGTACCTCTTGGAGGGTTGTGGGGCTTGAGGAGATTACGGAGATAGGGAGGGAGGGGTGGGGCGAGGGCCATGGAGAGATTTGAAAAACGGACGAGAATTTTGAAATAGACGGGAGGGAACGTAGAGGCTGCAGTGTGAAATAGGCCCGCTTTCCTGAGATCGGGCAGCGCTGATTGTCAGTTTGACACTCCCTGCAGAGGAAGGGACAGTTCCTCTACGTTGTGTATCTCACAACAGAAACCCGAGGCAGAGGGCCATGAGGGCGGGAGCCTGCACACTCTGTGTACATAGGAGGGGAGAGCACCTTCAACACACAGAAATTAACATTGCAAATGGGAATGTCAGTTGTGAGGAGGATGCAAAGAGCCTTAAAGGGGATATAAACGGGTGAAGTGAGTGGGCAAGAACGCGGCAAATGGAATATAATGTGGAGAAATGTGAAGTTGTCCACTTTAGTAGGAAAAATAGAAAAGCAGAGTATTTTTTTTTTAAATGGTGAGAGATCGGGAAATGTTGGTGTTCAGAGGGACCTGGGTGTCCTTGTACACACATCACTGAAAGTTAACATGCAGGTACAGCAAGCAATTAAGAAAGCAAAGGCTATGTTGGCCTTTATTACCAGAGGATTTGAATATAAGAACATAAGAAATAGGAGCAGGAGTTGGCCATCTGGCCCCTCGAGCCCGCTCCGTCATTCAATAAGATCATGACTGATCTGATCATGAACTCAACTCCACTTCCCTGCCCTCTCCCCAGAACCCTTCACTCCCTTATCGCTCAAAAATCTGTCTACGCCTTAAATATATTCAATGGCCCAGCCTCCACAGCTCTCTGGGACAGAGAAGTCCACAGATTTACGACCCTCTGAGAAAATAAATTCCTCCTCATCTCAGTTTTAAATGGGCGACACCTTATTCTGAGACTATGCTCCCTAGTTTTAGTTTCCCCACGAGGGGAAACATCCTCTCTGCATCCACCTTGTCGAGCCCCCTCATTATCTTACATGTTTCAATAAGATCACCTCTCATTCTTCTAAACTCCAATGTGTATAGGCCCAACCTGCTCAACCTGTCTTCATAAGTCAACCCCCTCATCTCCAGAATCAACCGAGTGAACCTTCTCTGAACAGCCTCCAATGCGAGTATATCCATCCTTAAATGCGGAGACCAAAACTGCACGCAGAACTCCAGGTGTGGCCTCACCAACACCCTGTACAGTTGTAGCAGGACTTCTTTGCTTTTATACTCTATCCCCCTTGCAATAAAGGCCAACATTCCACTGGCCTTTCTGATCCCTTGCTGTACCTGCATACTAACTTTTTGTGTTTCATGCACAAGGACCCCTAGGTCCCGCTGTACTGCAGCACTTTGCAATCTTTCTCCATGTAAATAATAATTTGCTTGTTTATTTTTTCTGCCAAAGTGGATAACCTCACACTTTCCCACTTTGTACTGCATCTGCCAAATTAAGTGGAGTTGAGGTCAGCCGTGATCTCATTGAATGGCGGAGCAGACTCGAGGGGCCGAATGGCCGACTCCTGCTCCTAATTCTTATGTTCTTAAATAAAAGGCATCTCCTGATGTGTCTCTGACCGATCGCACGAGCTGATGCGATTGTGGGTTGGGATAAGACAGACTGACCCTCTCCCTCGCTTCTCTCCACAGTGTCTGTACGGCTGTTACGTACATTCTTCGATTATTCCAACCTTCCACCGGAGGTGCTACTGGCTGCTGCAGGTAAGGAAACCAAAGCCGTGGCTCGGACACATGTGTATAATACCGCTACAGCTCTCGCTGTGCAAAGGGTGCAGCTCCAATACTCTCTGGGAAATGGCAAAAGTCATAGAAACATTGAAACCTAGAAAATAGGTGCAGGAACAGGCCTTTCGAGCCTGCACCACCATTCAGTATGATCATGGCTGATCATGCAACCTCAGTGCCCCACCCCTGCCTTCTCTCCATTCTGTGAGGAGGACAAGAGATTGTTGTGTGTTCTTGATATTGAGAGAACATTGTTCCACCCCTGTGTCCTGGAGGTTTATCAATGACACCCCGGCATCTCCCAGTCACAGGCCCTGATGCCCTGCCTGGGGGAATATCTGGCAACGCTCTGGCGAGGTTCACATGTGGAGCAATGGGGCGGGCAGTTGAACGAGACACGGGAGGGTGCCTGGCACCCAGTGAGAGTCGGTGTTTCCGGGACAAGAGAGGGGAGAAAAGTGGCAAAACCAGTGGCCAAGCACGCAGCGCTCAGTATGGAATCTGCACATTGCTCGTAGAGAGGTCCTGACACGCACGGAGTCCGCAGCCAGAGTGACAGGGGAGATTGAGGGAGCCCAGGATGGGATTAGGGAGATTGAGGGATCCTGGGATGGGGTTCGGGAGATTGAGGGATCCTGGGATGGGATTAGGGAGATTGAGGAACCCCGGGATTAAGTTAGGGAGATTGAGTAACCCCGGGGTTGGGGTTAGGGAGACTGAGGGATCCCGGGATGGGATTAGGACGATTGAGTAACCCCGGGATTAAATTAGGGAGATTGAGTAACCCCGGGGATGGGGTTAGGGAGACTGAGGGATCCCGGGATGGGATTAGGGAGATTGAGAAACCCCGAGATTAAATTAGGGAGATTGAGTTACCCCGGGGATGGGGTTAGGGAGATTGAGGGATCCCGGGATGGGGTTAGGGAGATTGCGGGATCCCGGGATGGGGTTAGGGAGATTGAGGAGCCCGGGTTGGGGTCCTGGAGTGACCGTGGAGCCGAGGTCAATGTTTGTATCCACTTTGAGATGGGATTCTGACCTTGAACTCAGTGCTCCCCTGGGCTGTCCTGTTGTTGTATATAGCATGCAGTGCTTACACTGGGTGTTTAGTGCTGACTGTGTGGGACTGTACGAGCGGTTGTGTGGTGATGTGCACAGACGGCTCCTGACCATGCTGCAGCGATGTGAAGGGATGACTTGCCATGGGTTCGGTGGGCAGGCTGTATGCTTCTGCTAGTGTGTCGGTCGACAGAGGGCGATTGTGTTCAGTCCCGAGGACACGGATTAAAGATCGATTGGATTATGTGATGGCACCTGGGCTATTAGCACGTGTGTTTTAACAATGAACTGCGGGGAGATTCACAATCTATCATTCCAATTGCGAGTCAGACTCCGCTCCTGAACATGCTCTCGGGTGGCGTGGGAATGAATTGGGACATTGCTGTGAATAATTATTGTGTCCACTGTGGCTTCAGGGCCCGTCACATATAATACTGGGGTGGGGGGGGGGGTGTCAGGGGGTGGGTTAGGGTCCTGGGAGGGGAGGGGGCTTAGGGTCCTGGGTGGGGTGGGAGGGGAGAGGGGGGGGGAAGGAGTCAGTGACTTAGGTTCGGTGGGGGGGAGGGGGGGTTTAGGGTATGGGGTGATTTGGGTGTTAGGGTAGGGTATTTTGCGGGGGGTTGGGGCATGGAGGAATTTGGGGGGGGGTTAGGGTACGGGGGGGTATTTGGGAGGTTAGGGTACGGGGTGATTTGGGGGGGTTGGGGTACGGGGTGATTTGGGGGGTTAGGGCACAGGGTTTGGGGGGTTTGGGAGGTTAGGGTACGGGGTGATTTGGGGGGTTGGGATACAGGTTTTTTGGGGGGTTGGGGTGTGGGGGGGTTGGGGTGTGGGGGGATTTGGGGGGTTAGGGTACATGGTTTTTGGGGGGGGTGGTGTATGGGGGGATTTGGAGGGCTAGGGTACAGGGTTTTTGGTAGAGTTGGGGTATGGGGGCATTTGGGTATTTGGGGTATGGGGAGAGTTAGGGGGGGTTGGGATTTGGGGTGTTGGGATATGGGGTGGTTGGTATGGGGAGAGTTAGGGGGGTTGGGATTTGGGGGGTTAGGGTATGGGGTTTTTGGGGGGTTGGGGTATGGGGGGATTTGGAGGGTTAGGGTACAGGATTTTTGGGGGGTTGGCGTATGGGGGGATTTTGTGGGTTGCAGTATGGGGGGAGTTAGGGGGTTAGGATACGGGGGTGAGGGGGGATTTGGAGTTTGGGGGGTTGGGGTACGGGTGTTTTGTGGGGGTTGGATTTTGGGGGTTGAGGTATGGGGTGATTTGGGGGGGTTGGGGAACTGGGCCCGGATTCAGTGGGGAAATGAGGGTGAAAGTGCACCTCTGTGACAGTGCCAGAGAGAGCTTGTTAATTCACTGCACCATTTATTTACAAGGCAACTCGATCTTATTTAAAAATAAATAGTGTGTGTATTTATGGACACAGCGTATCTGGACGGAACTGCTCACTGCAGCCACCACACAGCCATTCACTGCTGGGCGGGCGGGCGGGCTGAGCCAGGAGCAGCACGTCCCGGGGGTGTACAGGCTAAAATACAACTTATCGCTTATCTGTTCATTCCATGGCTGATCCGTACAGAGTCTGTACAGACCCCGAGCGATCTTGTGCAGACCTCGGGGGACTTGGTTCAGGCTCAGTCTTTGAGTATTCTCAAGACAGAGATCAATAGATTTTTGGATATTAAGGGAATCGAGGGATATGGGGATCGGGCGGGAAAGTGGAGTTGAGGTAGTGATCTCATTGAATGGCAGAGCAGGCTCGAGGGGCCGAATGGCCGACTCCTGCTCCTAAATCATGTGTTCTTATGACCCCGAGAGATATTGTACCCACCCTGGGAGGTATTGTACGGACCCCAGGAGACCCCATACCGACCCCGGGCATCTGGGCTCGGCACTGAGTCCGTGACCTCCCCTGGGGCCACAGTAATGGTGCTACAGTCGGTCTCAGTGAGAGGGGGAGATTGGCCAGGGTTCCTGCTCCTCCCCCCCCCCCCCTCCAACCCCGCTCTGGTCGCTGTGAGGGTCTGTCCTCGCACTCATTCTCCGGGGCCACGTACAAACGGCCACTGGGGTTAGGGAGGAGGGGGCGTTTAGCATCTTCTGCACCCATTACCAGTATTACCATGTTAGCATCTTCAGAGGGAGGGAGAAAAGGATTTTATTTTTAAAAAATCACCAAATGTTAAACGCTTCATTTGTGTAAGGGAGCTCGAGTCTGATATATAGGCCTGGCTTTTTATCTGGTTTTTGCCTCTCCCAGGAGATCACGTGGCTCCGGTTGGGGTGGAGTGTAGAATGTTTCGGTGTAAGGGGTGTCGCAGTTGTGTGGGGCGGACTGGTTGGGCCGGGTGCTCTTTGCCTTTCCGCCATTGTTCATTGTTCGTGGGTTTATATGTAACCTTCAGGGCTGCTGACCGAGGGCCGTGCGGCTCTTTGTCGGCCGATGCGGACACGATGGACCGAAATGGCCTCCTTCTGCGCTGTAAATGTCTATGTTTCTGTCGACGACCATTGCCGTTAGGCTGAAACATTTCATTTGGATGGATAATCTTTTGTTTAAAATGGTCACGAGACACATATTCTCTTCTGTCTTCAAGCCACGGAGGCAACGAGAGAGCAGGCGGGTGGGGCTAATGTATTCGCTTCATGGGTTCTTTGCTTAAGAATTCATAGCAACACATTGCTATTAAGAACCAGTTGGTTTATTCGCAAAAGGTTTAACAATCACACTGCACATTACCAGTTCATCCACCAGACTCACAACCACCTGCCCCATCGTGGATCCCCCGAACCCAACTGGCCGGGGTTTTATTGAGTCTTGAAAGCTCATCACCATCATCATCATAGGCAGTCCCTCGGAATCGAGGAAGACTTGCTTCCACTCCCAAAGTGAGTCCTCTGGTGGCTGAACAGTCCGATACGAGAGCCACAGATCCTGTCACAGGTGGGACAGACATTCGTCGAGGGAAGGGGTGGGTGGGGCTGGTTTGCCGCACGCTCCTTCCACTGCCTGTGCCTGACCTCTTCACTCTCTGCGTTGAGACTCGAAGAGCTCAGCGTCCTCCCGGATGCACTTTCTCCACCTCGGGCGGTCTGCGGGCCAGGGTCTCCCAGGTGTCGGTGGGGATATCGCACTTTACCAGGGAGGCTTTGAGGGTGTCCTTGTAACGCTTTGGCTCACTTACCATGAAGGAGCTCCGCATAAAGCATTTGCTGAGGGAGTCTCGTGTCTGGCATGTGAACAATGTGGCCTGCCCAGCGAAGCTGATCGAGTGTGGTCAGTGCTTCAATGCTGGGGATGTTGGCCTGGTCGAGGACACTGATGTTGGTGCACCTGACCTCCCAGGGGATTTGCAGGATCTTGCAGAGACATCGTTGGTGATATATCTCCAGCGACTTGAGGTGCCTTCTGTACATGGTCCATGCCTCTGATCCATACAGGAGGGCGGGTATTACTACAACCCTGCAGACCATGAGCTTGGTGGTAGATTTGAGGGCCTGGTCTTCAAACACTCTTTTCCTCAGACGGCCGAAGGCTGCACTGGCGCACTGGAGGCGGTGTTGTAAGCTACTCACAACTCAACAGTTCTACCAACCCGTGAGCATACTCACAGGGGCACACATTACAGGGGTGGACGGAGGGCTATGGATTTGCTGCAGTCAGGTGGTCACAGGAGAACGCCAGACCTGTTCCTGGGGCCAGGAGCAGAGCCAGGCACAGGGTAGGCAGGAGATGGGCGGACCATTCATCTGCATTTTCCACAAATCTTTGGAAGCAGGAAATTGGCCCAAGGTGTAGCGGGTGGGTAACGTTCAGGGGAGGTCATCGGAGCCCACAGCCGGTGAGCTGCGATTGGAGAAGCGAGTGTGCGGGGGCTCGGGGTGCGGGGGACTGAGCCACAGTGTGAGACTTGGCCACGTTCAGGGTCTCACGGCACTGCTGCACCCCAGCAGCAACCATTCCCAGCACGGCGGGTTCCCTCAAACTCTCACAGTCAGGGCACCGCACCCAAACCCTCACTACAATACGTCCCATATCACCGATACTGCACCGTATCTAGACCCTCACTACAATACGTCCCGTATCACCGATACTGCACCGTATCTAGACCCTCACTACAATACGTCCCATATCACCGATACTGCACCGTATCTAGACCCTCACTACAATACGTCCCGTATCACCGATACTGCACCGTATCTAGACCCTCACTACAATACGTCCCGTATCACCGATACTGCACCGTATCTAGACCCTCACTACAATACGTCCCGTATCACCGATACTGCACCATATCTAGACCCTCACTACAATACGTCCCGTATCACCGATACTGCACCGTATCTAGACCCTCACTACAATACGTCCTATAGCTCACCCACCCGCCACAGTTAGACCTACTGCCCCCGCACACTGCGCACATACCCCACATGGCCCCCCGTACCTGTCACTGTGCTGTACCCCGCTCTGTCCACCGTACTCTCTCCCCTGCCATGTACCCCACTCTGCCCCCCGCACTGCCCCCCCATACCCCACACAGCCCCCGTACCACGCACTGCTACCCCCCGTACTCTTCCCCCTTGCCATGTACCTCGCTGTACCCCCCGCATTGCCTCCCCCGTACCCCAAACTGCCCCTGTACCCTTCCCCTGCCATGTACCCCGCTGTGCCTCCCACTCTGCCCCCCGCAGTGACACCATACCCTTACCACGCACATTGCTCTGTACCCCCCCGCACTGCCCCCCGCACTGCTCCCCCTGTACCCGCCCCACTGCCATGTACCCCCTGCAGCGTGTGATCGGTGCTGTACCGTAACCAGTTGTAGTTTGTGCCAGGTTAGTTGCTGTCCCGGTGGGTGTCAGTATGAACACTGCTGGTTTGTGTTGTGTGATGGACCCTCGCTGAGTCACTCAGAGTTGAACGTTTGTTGTGGAACCTCTCCCGCAGAACCCCGACATCGTGCTGGTGCACTACCTGAACGTGCCGGCTCCCGAGGACTGCGGCAAGATGTGCGGCCCCATCCTCTGCTCCGTCAACAGCGACCGCAAGGAGTGGCTGAAGTGGTCAAAGGAAGAACTCATCGGTCAGCTGAAGCCAATGTGTAAGCTCTGCCTTGTAGCTCACGGTATAGAGCCCCGATCCCCGATCCCGATCAGCCCCGATCCCGATCAGCCCCGATCCCTATCCGCCCCGATCCCGATCAGCCCCGATCCCGATCCCGATCCGCCCCGATCCGCCCCAGTCCCGATTCCTATCCGCCCCGATCCCGATCAGCACCGATCCCGCCCCTAGCTCCGATCCCGATCAGCACCGATCCCGCCCCGAGCCCCGATCCCGATCAGCACCGATCCCGCCCCCCAGCCCCGATCCCGATCAGCACCGATCCCGCCCCTAGCCCCGATCCCGATCAGCACCAATCCCGCCCCGAGCCCCGATCCCGATCAGCACCGATCCCGATCAGCACCGATCCCGCCCCCAGCCCCGATCCCGATCAGCACCGTTCCCGCCCCCAGCCCCGATCCCGATCAGCACCAATCCCGCCCCCAGCCCCGATCCCGATCAGCACCGATCCCGATCAGCACCAATCCCGCCCCGAGCCCCGATCCCGATCAGCACCGATCCCGATCAGCACCGATCCCGCCCCCAGCCCCGATCCCGATCAGCACCGATCCCGATCCCGATCAGCACCGATCCCGCCCCCAGCCCCGATCCCGATCAGCACCGATCCCGATCCCGATCAGCACCGATCCCGCCCCCAGCCCCGATCCCGATCAGCACCGATCCCGATCCCGATCAGCACCGATCCCGCCCCTAGCCCCGATCCCGATCAGCCCCGATCCCGATCAGCACCGATCCCGCCCCTAGCCCCGATCCCGATCAGCCCCGATCCCGATCCCGATCAGCTCCGATCCCGCCCCCAGCCCGATCCCAATCAGCACCGATCCCAATCTGCCCCGATCCCAGTCCGCCTCGATCAGCACCTTACCATCCTGGAAATGAGAGAGGTAGAACACGTTAATGTTAAGCCGCGGTAAACCTATCGGCAGGAGTGGCACTGCATCACTGTGGGCAGAAGGGGTTCCACCACCGGTCCGTGCTGAGACAGCCGGGCTCAACCAGGGGGGATGGTGGGGGGCTCCAGGTTCCCCGGGCTGCAGGGGGGTGGGACTCCGGGTTCCCCAGGGCTCGGGGGAATGGGGAATGGGGGGTCCAGACTCCGGGTTCCCCGGGTTGGGGGAGTGGGTGGGGGGGGGCTCTGGGCTCGGGGGAGTGGGGGTGGGGAGGGGGGTGAGGGGGAACCGGTTCCAGGGGTCCCATTGTCAAACAGCCTCCAATCCTCTCGGCCGTTTGAGTCAGAGTCGCTCTCCAGAGTGAGTCACACTTTCAGAAGATGAGGAAAGCAAAATGAAAAGTAAATTATCGATCTGGAAAGTTGTCCCTCCCTCTCCCCCACTCTCTCGCCCCCTCGCGCTCTCCCTCGCCCCCTCGCGCTCTCCCTCGCCCCCTCGCGCTCTCCCTCGCCCCCCCTCGCGCTCTCCCTCGCGCTCTCCCTAGTGCTCTCCCTCGCGCTCTCCCTCGCCCCCTCGCGCTCTCCCTCGCCCTCCCTCGCCCCCCCCTCGCGCTCTCCCTCGCCCCCTCGCGCTCTCCCTCGCCCCCTCGCGCTCTCCCTCGCCCCCCCTCGCGCTCTCCCTCGCGCTCTCCCTAGTGCTCTCCCTCGCGCCCTCCCTCGCCCCCTCGCGCTCTCCCTCGCCCCCTCGCGCCCTCCCTCGCCCCCTCGCGCTCTCCCTCGCCCCCTAGCGCTCTCCCTCGCCCCCTCGCGCTCTCCCTCGCCCCTCGCCCCCTCGCGCTCTCCTTCGCCCCCTCGCGCTCTCCCTCGCCCTTCGCCCCCTCGCGCTCTCCCTCGCCCTTCGCCCCCTCGCGCTCTCCCTCGCCCTTCGCCCCCTCGCGCTCTCCCTCGCCCTTCGCCCCCTCGCGCTCTCCCTCGCCCCTCGCCCCCTCGCGCTCTCCCTCGCCCTTCGCCCCCTCGCGCTCTCCCTCGCCCTTCGCCCCCTCGCGCTCTCCCTCGCCCCCTCGCGCTCTCCCTCGCCCCTCGCCCCCTCGCGCTCTCCCTCGCCCCCTCGCGCTCTCCCTCGCCCCTCGCCCCGTCGCGCTCTCCCTCGCCCCGTCGCGCTCTCCCTCGCCCCCTCGCGCTCTCCCTCGCCCCCTCGCGCGCTCCCTCGCGCTCTCCCTCGCCCCCTCGCCCTCTCTCCCTCGCCCCCTCGCGCTCTCCCTCGCCCCCTCGCGCTCTCCCTCGCGCTCTCCCTCGCCCCCTCGCGCTCCCCTTCGCGCTCTCCCTCGCCCCCTCGCGCGCTCCCTCGCCCTCTCGCGCGCTCCCTCGCCCCTATTATAGAGGCAGCATTCATTGTTTCTGTGTTCTCTTTCAGTCCATTGCATTAAGTGGACGTGCAGCAATGGCAATGGAGCCACAGAGTTCTCAGTCGAACAACTAGTCCATCAGGTGCTTGAAAGCCAGCAGGCAAAGCCTCTGCCCCGGACTCACGCCTGTCTCTGCAACAGTGGCCTTGGTAAGTGCGGTGCTCTCAGCCGATCACAGCTGCTGATTTCAGAGGGGTGAGAATGGATCCGGCCCGGGTAAATGGGAATCAAAGATCGGCCGGCAAAACTAATGGGCTGCCTTTACAGGGCCGATGATTCGGGTACAGTCGAGGTACGTTCAAACTTGGGGGAAAGGTAGGGCAACTAAAGTCGGAGAAAGAGAGAGAGTGTAAGATGAAGCAGAGTAAAGGGGCGTATGACAGAAGTCAGGCTGAGAATACACGTGAGAACCAGGCTGAATATAGAAAGTCCAGAGGGGAAGTGAAAAAGGAAATAAGATGGGGCAGAGAGAGAGTACGAGAATAGGTTGGCAGCTAACATAAAAGGGAATTGCAAAGTCTTCTATTGGCATGTAAATAGTGAGTAGTGGGTAGTGGGAGGAGGGCTGGGCCCGAGTAGGGACCAGAAAGGAGGCTACCCAGGAGATACAGAGCTGAGGTGCTACATGAATATTTTGCTTCTGTCCTCACGTGAAGGCCTTGGAGAGAGCGCGGAAAATATTTAAGGGAATGATTCCAAGAATGAGGGACTTCAGTGAAGTGGGCGGACAGGAGAAGCCGGGGTTGTTCTCCTTGGAGCAGAGAAGGTTGAGAGGAGATTTGATCGAGGTGTTCAAAATCAGGAGGGGTCTGGACAGAGTAGAGAGAGAGAGAAACTGTTCCCATTGGCGGAAGGGTCGGGAACCAGAGGGCACAGATTTAAGGCGATTGGCAGAAAGGCGACACAAGGGAAAACGTTTTTAGGCAGGGAGTGGTTAGGATCTGGAATGCGCTGCCCGAGAGGGCGGTGGAGGCAGACTCAACCGTGGCTTTCAAAAGGGAGTTGGATAAGTGCCTGAAGGAAAAATAATTGCAGGGCTACGGGGAAAGGGCGGGGGGAGTGGGACTGGCTGTGAGGTGCTCTTGCAGAGAGCCGGCACGGGCTCGACGGGCCGAATGGCCATCTGTGCTGTAACCGTTCTATGATTCTGTGGCGAGACCCCTGTACGGTTTGTTCGGTTACAACGATGTTGGTTGAAGGTCATTTGGTGTTGCAGTGGCTGGCGATGTCACCAGTTAGCGTGGCGATTGTGCGTTCCTCCATCTCCCAGATACCGACTGCCTGTCGGTGGGATCGAGGGGAGGCAGCCGCTCACCGGGTGTGAGCCGGGACACCGTGTGTCGGCAGCCGGTCCTCAACACGGAGGGGTTCACACCGAGCGTCATACAGTCTTCATGTCTTCATTCACAATCACACCATCGGGAGGGGCGGCTGGATAATACAGACCAGGAGCGGGAGTTACAGTTCATCCTTCCCCGTCCGTCAGCACTGTGCCCACTGCTGGCATAGGGGGCGTCTCCGCACACCCCTCTCCCCCGCCCCCCCACTCCCCTCCCACTCCCTCCCTGTGCTGAGATTGTGGGTCGAGGTGTCTCTCCCCGCCCCCCCCCCCCCCCCCCCAGTGTTGATATTGTGGGGCGGGGTGTATTTTTGGTGATTAAGACGTGCTATAATCCACTGTCTGTCTTTCTCTGCCCCCCCAGTGTTGGTATTATGGGGCGGGGTGTATTTTCAGTGATTAAGACGTGCTATAATCCGCTGTCCGTCTTTCTCTGCCCCCTCAGTGTTGGTATTATGGGGCGGGGTGTATTTTTGGTGATTAAGACGTGCTATAATCCGCTGTCCGTCTTTCTCTGCCCCCTCAGTGTTGGTATTATGGGGCGGGGTGTATTTTCAGTGATTAAGACGTGCTATAATCCACTGTCTGTCTTTCTCTGCTCTCCCAGTGTTGGTATTATGGGGCGGGGTGTATTTTTGGTGATTAAGACGTGCTATAATCCGCTGTCTGTCTTTCTCTGTCCCCCCAGTGTTGATATTATGGGGCGGGGTGTATTTTTGGTGATTAAGACGTGCTATAATCCGCTGTCCGTCTTTCTCTGTCCCCCCAGTGTTGATATTGTGGGGCGGGGTGTATTTTTGGTGATTAAGACGTGCTATAATCCGCTGTCTGTCTTTCTCTGTCCCCCCAGTGTTGATATTGTGGGGCGGGGTGTATTTTTGGTGATTAAGACGTGCTATAATCCGCTGTCTGTCTTTCTCTGTCCCCCCTTACCCGAGCAGGAACAACCGGCAGCATTCCTCACCGATGTAACAGCACCAAGCACCGGATCATATCGCCCAAAGTGGACATCCGCCTCAGCTCGTACTCGGCCTTAACGGAGGTGCAGAACCTGTCGGGCAGCGAGAGCAAGAGCGAGAGCCCGGACAGGAAAGGGGTGAAGCTCTCTCAGGCCGCGCCGCAGGTTAACGGGAGCAGCGAGGTGTCGTCCTCCAACTCGCGGGAGGAGCCCGACCCCGGCCACACCCCGCCGGCCGCCCGCACCAACGGCTTCTACGATGACCGGGAGCTGGGCTCCGCCGCCATCGCCACCAGCGTGCCGAACCTGGCAGTGGCCGGGGCGAGCTGCGGCCTGCCGCGCAACGCTGTCCTCCTGATGACGGGTATCGGGGACAAGCCGGTGTCCCTGGGCCGGGCCGGGCTCACCCCCAGTCAGCAGCTGATCGCCGCCGGTTCCAGCGCTCAGGGGCTGTCGCTGAGCGGCTGCAACATGCCCCTGGCCCCGCCGGACAGCGGCTTGGGCTTGGCCCTGCTGCCCAGCTCGGCCGGGGGTCTGGCCCTGTCCCAGGCCGCCGAGGCCCACATGGACACCTCCGAGCCCGGCACTGCCTTCGACCCCGACTCCTTCCTCAACAGCCCCAAGCTGGGCCAGACGTACGGGGGAGGAGGAGGAGGGGGTGCCCAGGAATCCGCCGGCCTCCCCGGCTCCTTCGCCGCGGCCGGCCTGCCCGATCCCGGCTTTCCCGGCAGCGGGCTGAAGCAGGAGCCGGACTTGACGGGCGAGAACTCGGACAAAAGCCCGGAGGCGAGAGCCGAATACAGAACCCCTGCCGCCTCCTCCGCCTCCGCCGACGTGCCCGCCTTCCTCGCCCAGTGCCCCGGCCTGGCCTCGGCTGCCCAGGCATTCGCCGCCAAGGCCCCTGCCTCTGCCACGGCGAGCTCGGCGCCGCCCGGCGTGGGCCCCACCGCCGCCCTGGAGAACATGGACTACAGCAGCGCCGACTCGCCCAAGGGCGGTTACGCCGCCGCTGCCTTCGGCCGGCGCCCGTCCCGCCCCCACAACAGGTTCTTCATCGAGGACGACAAGGCCCGGGGGGCGGCCTGCGTGGCAGCCCCCGCCCTCCCCGGCGGCCCGAAGACCGAGCCCGCCTCCCAGTTTCCCCCGGAGCACGGAGCCGGCAGGCGGGTGAAGGAGGAGCTGCCGGCCTTCCGGGCCGCCGCCCGGGAGGCGGAGATGCCCATGGACACCACGGCGCAGCTCAGCGCCCAGGCGGACATGGCCCCGGCGCAGCAGGCCGCGGGGATGGGGCAGGCCGTCAAGGCCGAGGGCCGGTACGAGGCGGGCGGGCCGGCTGGCGGGGCGTTGGAGCTGCCGTGCGGCCACGTCCCCGACCTGTACAGCATCATCCAGAGCGACCTGTCCTCCCCCTCGGTCTCCTCGTCCAACGTCGACCTCAACATCGACCACTTCGACCTCTCCTTCGACAGCCAGTTCCCCGACCTCATCTCCGACTTCATGGCGGACGGCGGCGGCGGCCATGACACCGGCGGCGGCGCCTACGGCCAGTACGGCGGCGCCGACGACCCGCTGGCCCCTGCCGAGAGCCCCGGGCAGCGCGTCTCCACAAGCTACCCCGAGCTGGCCCCTCCCACGGGCAGCTACAGCCAGCAGCAGCAAAGGCCCCCGCGGCAGGCCAGCACCCCCGCCGATGTGCCGTTCTCCGAGGCGCCGGTAAACCCCGCAGACTCCACGCAATCTTCACCCGGCGGCGTGGCCGAGAGCGGGCCGGCAGTGACCATCACCGATTTCTCGCCCGAGTGGTCCTATCCGGAGGTAAGGTACTCTCTTTCAGCTATTCACTCTGTATTCCTCCCCCACCCCCACCTCCTTCCCCTCCTGTCTGGACAGAGGAAATATCCAGGCGGTGTTACATAAGAAATAGGAGCAGGGGTAGGCCAGAGGGCACCTCGAGCCTGCTCCGCCATTTAATCCGATCATGGACTCCGCTCCACTCCCCATAACCCCTTATTCCCTTATCGTTTAAGAAACTGTCTATTTCTGTCTTAAATATATTCAATGTCCCAGCCTCCACAGCTCTCTGAGGCAGCGAATTCCACAGATTCACAAGCCTCAGAAGCAATTTCTCCTCATCTCAGTTTTAAATGGGCGGCCCCTTATTCTAAGACCGTGCCCTCTAGTTCTAGTCTCCCCCATCAGTGGAAACATCCTCTCTGCATCCACCTTGTCAAGCCCCCTCATAATCTTATATGTTTCGAGAAGATCACCTCTCATTCTTCTGAATTCCAATGAGTAGAGGCCCAACCTATTCAACCTTTCCTCATAAGTCAACAACCCTCATCCCCGGGATCAACCGAGTGAACCTTCTCTGAACTGCCTCCACAGCAAGTATATTCTTTCGTAAATATGAAAACCAAAAATGCAGGCAGTATTCCAGGTGTGGCCTCACCAATACCCTGTATAGCTGTAGCAAGACTTCCCTGCTTTTATACTCCATCCCCTTTGCAATAAAGGCCAAGATTCCATTGGCCTTCCTGATCACTTACTGTATCTGCAGACTATCCTTTTGTGTTTCATGCACAAGTACCCCCAGGTCCCGCTGTACTGCGGCACTTTGCAATTTTTCTCCATTTAAACAATAACTTGCTCTTTAATTTTTTTCTGCCAAAGTGCGTGACCTCACACTCTCCGACATTATACTCCATCTGCCAAATTTTTGCCCACTCACTTAGCCTGTCTATGTCCTTTTGCAGATTTTTTGTGTCCTCCTCACACATTGCTTTTCCTCCCATCTTTGTATCATCAGCAAATGTGGCTACGTTACACTCGGTCCCTTCTTCCAAGTCATTTGGTACAGCATTTGGAATCTGTTCTGGAACGTGCTGCCTGCAAGGGCGGTGGGAGCAGATTCAACAGTAACTTTCAAACCGGGAATTGGATAAATATTTGACGGGGAAACATTCACCGGGCTGTGGGGAAAGAGCAGGGGGAGTGGGACTGATTGGCTCGCTCGCTCACAGAGCCGGCACAGGCTCGATGGGCCATAAGAACATAAGAATTAGGAACAGGAGTAGGCCATCTAGCCCCTCGAGCCTGCTCCGCCATTCAACAAGATCATGGCTGATCTGGCCGTGGACTCAGCTCCACTTACCCGCCCTCTCCCCGTAACCCTTAATTCCCTTATTGGTTAAAAATCTATCTATCTGTGACTTGAATACATTCAATGAGCTAGCCTCAACTGCTTCCTTGGGCAGAAAATTCCACAGATTCACAACCCTCTGGGAGAAGAAATTCCTTCTCAACTCGGTTTTAAATTGGCTCCCCCGTATTTTGAGGCTGTGCCAACGAGTTCTAGTCTCCCCGACCAGTGGAAACAACCTCTCTGCCTCTATCTTGTCTATCCCTTTCATTATTTTAAATGTTTCTATAAGATCACCCCTCATCCTTCTGAACTCCAACGAGTAAAGACCCAGTCTACTCAATATATCATCATTTGGTAACCCCCCTCATCTCCGGAATCAGCCTAGTGAATCGTCTCTGTACCCCCTCCAAAGCTAGTGTATCCTTCCTTAAGTAAGGTGACCAAAACTGCACGCAGTACTCCAGGTGCAGCCTCACCAATACCCTGTACAGTTGCAGCAGGACCTCCCTGCTTTTGTACTCCATCCCTCTCGCAATGAAGGCCAAAATTGCATTCGCCTTCCTGATTACCTGCTGCACCTGCAAACTAACTTTTTGGGATTCATGCACAAGGACCCCCAGGTCCCTCTGTACCACAGCATGTTGTAATTTCTCCCCATTCAAATAATATTCTCTTTTACTGTTTTTTTCCCCAAGGTGGATGACCTCACACTTTCCGACATTGTATTCCATCTGCCAAACCTTAGCCCATTCGCTTAACCTATCTAAATCTCTTTGCAGCCTCTCTGTGTCCTCCACACAACCCGCTTTCCCACTAATCTTTGTGTCATCTGCAAATTTTGTTACACTACACTCTGTCCCCTCTTCCAGGTCATCTATGTATATTGTAAATAGTTGTGGTCCCAGCACCGATCCCTGTGGCACACCACTAACCACCGATTTCCAACCCGAAAAGGACCCATTTATCCCGACTCTCTGCTTTCTGTTCGCCAGCCAATTCTCAATCCATGTAATACATTTCCTCTGACTCCGCGTACCTTTATCTTCTGCTCAATGGCCTCCTCCTGTGCGGTGAGATTCTGTGTCGATGGGAGGTGTGGGAGCCCTGGGCTGCCCTTTGAATCCCTATCCTTCAGTGGGCAGGCGGGAGTGAGCGGCATTCGGTCTCCCCAGGATAGCCCTGTAGCCTGGCTGGGGTCCGAGAATGGGGTCTCCCATCACTGGGAGAGTGTCACAGAGGGCACTGGTTCATAGAAACATAGAAAATAGGTGCAGGAGTAGGCCATTCGGCCCTTCGAGCCTGCACCACCATTCAATATGATCATGGCTGATCATTCCCTCAGTACCCCATTCCTGCTTTCTCTCCATACCCCTTGATCCCTTTAGCCGTAAGGCCCACATCTAATTCCCTTTTGAATATATCTAACGAACTGGCCTCAACAACTTTCTGTGGTAGAAAATTCCACAGGTTCACAATTCTCTGAGTGAAGAAGTTTCTCCTCATCTCGGTCCTAAATGGCTTACCCCTTATCCTTAGACTGTGACCCCTGGTTCTGGACTTCCCCAGCATCGGGTACATTCTTCCTGCATCTAACCTGACCAATCCTGTCAGAATTTTACACGTTTCTATGAGATCCCCTCTTATTCTTCTAAATTCCAGTCAGTATAAGCCCAGTCGATCCAGGGTACTGGCTCACGCCCCACTTCACGTTCACTGGGAGAGTGTCACACAGGGCACTGCGCGACACTCTCCCAGTGAGCGTGATGTGAAGCGTGAGCCTCACATCAGGAGCATATTTGCTCTTCGAAGAAACTGCACCCGGGTGGGTTTAAAGTAAAACACTGCGGATGCTGGGAATCTGAGCAAAAAGCAGATAATGCTGGCGTCACTGGGCAGATCAGGGAGCCTCGGTGCAGCGGAGAAGCTGCACTGGGTTGTGGCAGGCCAGCAGAATAATCGCTCACGCGGATGTGAGTCTCGGTGACTAAAAGCGCTGTGTTTTATTGTGCACAGGGTGGTGTGAAGGTCCTAATCACGGGCCCGTGGACCGATGGCAACGACAGGTACTCCTGTGTCTTTGACCTGGTAACCGTGCCAGCTTCTCTCATCCAGTCCGGGGTCCTGCGTTGTTACTGCCCAGGTAGGTGCTCACCTCGCTCGACAACACAACACCACCGTTCACCAGCCCGAGGCGCCGAGATGGGGTTGAGGTACAGATCAGCCATGCTCTAATCGAATGGCGGTAACAGGCTCGAGGGGCTGAATGGGCCTCCTCTTGTTCCTGTGTAACAGGCTCGAGGGGCTGAAAGGGCCTCCTCCTGTTCCTGTGTAACAGGCTCGAGGGGCTAAATGGGCCTCCTCCTGTTCCTGTGTAACAGGCTCGAGGGGCTGAATGGGCCTCCTCCTGTTCCTGTGTAACAGGCTCGAGGGGCTGAATGGGCCTCCTCCTGTTCCTGTGTAACAGGCTCGAGGGGCTGAATGGACCTCCTCCTGTTCCTGTATAACAAACTCGAAAAGCTGAATGGGCCTCCTCCTGTTCCTGTGTCACAGGCTCGAGGGGCTGAATGGACCTCCTCCTGTTCCTGTGTAACAGGCTCGAGGGGCTGAATGGGCCTCCTCCTGTTCCTGTGTAACAGGCTCGAGGGGCTGAATGGGCCTCCTCCTGTTCCTGTGTAACAGGCTCGAGGGGCTGAATGGGCCTCCTCCTGTTCCTGTGTCACAGGCTCGAGGGGCTGAATGGACCTCCTCCTGTTCCTGTGTAACAGGCTCGAGGGGCTGAATGGGCCTCCTCCTGTTCCTGTGTAACAGGCTCGAGGGGCTGAATGGGCCTCCTCCTGTTCCTGTGTAACAGGCTCGAGGGGCTGAATGGGCCTCCTCCTGTTCCTGTGTCACAGGCTCGAGGGGCTGAATGGGCCTCCTCCTGTTCCTGTGTAACAGGCTCGAGGGGCTGAATGGGCCCCCTCCTGTTCCTGTGTCCCGGGGTGCGTGGCCGGTAAGATTAGCGATTCGGTGGTGTTATTCACGGTGCCGATAAATGGCTGAGTGCTGACCCGGAATGCCGATGTGCCTGAAGTAACACTGTGCTGCACTTCAGTGTAAGTCACTGTGGAGCGAATCGGGAAAGCTGTGCGGATACTGGCGGAGGGAGGGAACATCAGTCACTGTCGGGGGTGGGGGTGCGGGGGGGTGATCCCGTACCACTGCCTGATCGCTCGGGACGGGTCTCCCGTCCGCCCACCGCACTAAATCCGCACGGACAGCGCGGCGGGGAGCTCGACGTATCTCCCGTCTGCTCGGATCCACGGTCATTCTTCAGCAGCCCGAAGCCGGCTCGAGCCTGCGCTGGGGGCCTTCGATGGGGGAAGGGGGGGCGATGAATGGATTACCCCTCCCCACGACGCTGAGCTGGACACGCGCCCCCCCCCCCCCCCCTTGGTGTGGGGGAAGCGGGAGGTGCTGAATCTGCGCCTGGCAGAAACCGAACGAGACTGCTCTCTGCCCCAACTCTGTCCTGTGTCCCGTGAGGAGAGATTGAGCAGATTAGAACATAAGAACATAAGAATTAGGAACAGGAGTAGGCCATCTAGCCCCTCGAGCCTGCTCCGCCATTCAACAAGACCATGGCTGATCTGGCCGTGGACTCAGCTCCACTTACCCGCCCGCTCCCCGTAACCCTTAATTCCCTTATTGGTTAAAAATCTATCTATCTGTGACTTGCATACATTCAATGAGCTAGCCTCAACTGCTTCCTTGGGCAGAGAATTCCACAGATTCACAACCCTCTGGGAGAAGAAATTCCTTCTCAACTCGGTTTTAAATTGGCTCCCCCGTATTTTGAGGCTGTGCCCCCTAGTTCTAGTCTCCCCGACCAGTGGAAACAACCTCTCTGCCTCTATCTTGTCTATCCCATTCATTATTTTAAATGTTTCTATAAGATCACCCCTCATCCTTCTGAACTCCAACGAGTAAAGACCCAGTCTACTCAATCTATCATCATAAGGTAACCCCCTCATCGCCGGAATCAGCCGAGTGAATCATCTCTGTACCCCCTCCAAAGATAGTATATCCTTCCTTAAGTAAGGTGACCAAAACTGCACGCAGTACTCCAGGTGTGGCCTCACCAATACCCTGTACAGTTGCAGCAGGACCTCCCTGCTTTTGTACTCCATCCCTCGCAATGAAGGCCAACATTGCATTCGCCTTCCTGATTACCTGCTGCACCTGCAAACTAACTTTTTGGGATTCATGCACAAGGACCCCCAGGTCCCTCTGCACCCCAGCATGTTGTAATTTCTCCCCACTCAAATAATATTCCCTTTTTTTTTCCCAAGGTGGATGACCTCACACTTTCCGACATTGTATTCCATCTGCCAAACCTTAGCCCATTCGCTTAACCTATCTAAATCTCTTTGCAGCCTCTCTGTGTCCTCTACACAACCCGCTTTCCCACTATTAGGCCTAAACTGAGGTTAGAACAATGAGAGGTGATCTCGTTGACACGTATAAGATTCTGAGGGGTGGGTGGTTTGACAGGGTAGATGCAGGGAGGATGTTTCACTCCCCCGGGCTGGGGAGTCTAGAACCAGGGGTCACACAGTCTCAGGATAAGGGGTCAGCCATTTAGGGACTGAGATGAGGAGGAATTTCTTCACTCAGAGGGTGGTGAATCTTTGGAATTCTCTGCCCCAGAGGGCTGTGGAGGCTCAGTCTGTGAGTATATTCAAGGCTGAGATCGATAGTTTTTGGATATCGAGGGAATCGAGGAATCGGGCGGGAAAGTGGAATTGAGGTCGAAGATCAGCCGTGATCTCATTGGATGGCGGAGCAGGCTCGAGGGGCCGAATGGCCGACTCCTGCTCCTAATTCTGATGTTCAGCTCTCTATTTAACCAGTTGAACTCCCTCCCCCCATTGCCTCGCAGGTGCCTATCCATCCCTAAGTCATCATCATAAGCGGACCCTCGAAGCGAGGATGACTTGCTTCCACGCCCAAAAGGGATGAGTTCGCAGGTGTTTCACTGAAGGACCTAGTAGAAACATAGAAACATAGAAAATAGGTGCAGGAGTAGGCCATTCAGCCCTTCTAGCCTGCACCGCCATTCAATGAGTTCATGGCTGAACTTGAAACTTCAGTACCCCATTCCTGCTTTCTCGCCATACCCCTTGATCCCCCGAGTAGTAAGGACTTCATCTAACTCCCTTTTGAATATTTTTAGTGAATTGGCCCCAACCACTTTCTGTGGCAGAGAATTCCACAGGTTCACCACTCTCTGGGTGAAGAAGTTTCTCCTCATCTCGGTCCTAAATGGCTTACCCCTCATCCTTAGACTGTGTCCCCTGGTTCTGGACTTCCCCAACCTTGGGAACATTCTTCCTGCATCCAACCTGTCCAAACCCGTCAGAATTTTAAACGTTTCTATGAGGTCCCCTCTAATTCTTCTGAACTCCAGTGAATACAAACCCAGTTGATCCAGTCTTTCTTGATAGGTCAGTCCCACCATCCCGGATCCCGAACTGCATCCTGAAGGGTGGAAGATGCCTGTGGGTGGATTTGTTTACCGTGTGGTGGCCGTTGTACACCAGCCACCACACGGGGCTTGACAGAGCTAGGTCTTGGTCCAGTGGCAAGGGTTAACCAGGACGACTGGAGACCAGCTGTGCTGCACGGACCCAGTGCACTCACATATCGCACAGTGTGGGCTGGGCCCGTGCTGCCCCCTGGGCCCTCACCTCTTCTGGGCCCCGGTCACTTCCCTCTCCGGAAGTCAAGGGTATTTACGGGATGTAAGGCATCCTTACTGGATTACTGGGTCCCTGGACCCGAACTCACGCCTTCCTTGGGCCCCGATCGCGTCCCTCCGCGGTCTCTCGCCGCTTCTTCGCCCCGATCCTCGCCGGGCCATGTTGCGTTTGTGAGGGATTTTAACCTGTGGTCCGTTTTCTGTTTTCAGCTCACGAAGCGGGCCTGGTGAGGCTGCACGTAGTGCGTGAGAACCAGTTCGTGTCCAACTCGGTGCTGTTCGAGTACAGGGCCCGCAACTCCACCGCCCTGCCCAGCTCCCAGCTCGACTGGCTCTCCCTGGACGGTAAGTTGCCACGTCCACCGACTGCAAGTTATCGCTGATCCACGACTATTCCACTGGGGTCAGGGGGGGGTGCGGGGAGAATCGGCCGCCATAACATAAATCGTTAAGTGGAGCACTCCTTCACAAATCTGCTGGAGCTTTCTGTGGTTCTGCCCTCTCCCTGGTGAACACACTGCCCGATGGTGGAGCCATACAGACCCACACCTTGTGTTCCCATCCCATGCTGCAACTGTATAAGGTATTGGTGAGGCCGCACCTGGAGTACTGCGTGCAGTTTTGGTCACCTTACTTAAGGAAGGATATACTGGCTTTGGAGGGGGTACTGAGACGATTCACTAGGCTGATTCCGGAGATGAGGGGGTTACCTTATGATGATAGATTGAGTAGACTGGGTCTTTACTCGTTGGAGTTCAGAAGGATGAGGGGTGATCTTATAGAAATATTTAAAATAATGAAAGGAACAGACAAGATAGAGGCAGAGAGGTTGTTTCCACTGATCGGGGAGACTAGAACTAGGAGGTACAGCCTCAAAATACGGGGTAGCCAATTTAAAACCGAGTTGAGAAGGAATTTCTTCTCCCAGAGGGTTGTGAATCTGTGGAATTCTCTGCCCAAGGAAGCAGTTGAGGCCGGCTCATTGAATGTATTCAAGTCACGGATAGATAGATTTTTAACCAATAAGAGAATTAAGGGTTACGGGGAGCGGGCGGGTAAGTGGAGCTGAGTCCACGGCCAGATCAGCCATGGTCTTGTTGAATGGCGGAGCAGGCTCGAGGGGCTAGATGGCCTACTCCTGTTCCTAATTCTTATGTTCTTATTAATGTTGGGGAAGTCCAGAACCAGGGGTCACAGTCTAAGGATAAGGACTGAGCCATTTAGGACCGAGATGAGGAGAAACTTCTTCACCCAGAGAATGGTGAACCTGTGGAACTCTCTACCACAGAAAGTTGTTGAGGCCAATTCACTAAATATATTCAAAAAGGAGTTAGATGGAGTCCTTACTACTAGGGGGATCAAGGGGTATGGTGAGAAAGCAGGAATGGGGTACTGAAGTTTCATGTTCAGCCATGAACTCATTGAATGGCGGTGCAGGCTCGAAGGGCCGAATGGACCTATTTTCTATGTTTCTATGTTTCTATTTTAGCCCATCTCCCCTAGCTCAGTGCCCAGGAACCAGAACCAACCGGGCTTCCCGCTATAATTTAAAAAAATGTATTCGTTCGTGGGATGTGGGCGTCACTGGCAAGGCCTGACATTTATTGCCCGTCCCTTATCAAGGTGGCCTTCTTGAACCGCTGCAGTCCGTGTGGTGCAAATAGCGGTTTGTTAAAACGGAGTGTCTCGCTGGACCATTTCCGAGAGCAGTTAGGAGTCAACCACATTGCTGTGGGTCTGGAGTCACATATCGGCCCAGACTGGGTAAGGGCGGCAGATTTCCTTGCCTGAAGGACATCAGTGAACCGGATGAGTTTTTATGACAATCCGGCAGTTTCATGCTCACCATTTCTGGCACTGGCTTTTAATCCCAGATTTATTTAATTAATTGAATTTAAATTCCCCAGCTGCCGTGGTGGGATTTGAACTCGGGTGTCTGGATCCTCAGTACAGGGTCTGGGTTACCGGTTCAGTAACGTTACCACTGAGCTACGGTTCCCCGTGAGGTGCGGTATCGGTTGGGCTGAGCCGCAGGATGCCTGCGCCATGATGGCATGTCCTGTGGGTGAACACTCGGCCCAGACTCGCTGCACTGGCTCTCCGCTGAAGGGCACCCATTGGGTGAGACATCAGGAGCAGCCACCCACAGTCAGCACCCGCTGGCGGAGAATCAGACAGTGACAGTACATTACACAGAGTGACATGGGGTGTACATCACACAAACAGGCCCATTGCCCCATCTGGTTCAAGCCGGTGTTTATGCTCCACACAAGCGCCCCCACCCTACGCGATACGTAAATTAGACTTGACTATTCCAATGCAATCCTGGCTGGCCTCCCACATTCTACCCGACGCAAACTAGAGGTGATCCAAAACTCGGCTGCCCCGTGTCCTAACTCTCACCGAGTCCCGCTCACCCATCACCCCTTGTGCTCGCTGCCCCGTGTCCTAACTCGCACCGAGTCCTGCTCACCCATCACCCGCTGTGCTCACTGCCCCGTGTCCTAACTCTCACCGAGTCCCGCTCACCCATCACCCCCTGTGCTCACTGCCCCGTGTCTTAACTCTCACCGAGTCCTGCTCACCCATCACCCCCTGTGCTCACTGCCCCGTGTCCTAACTCGCACCGAGTCCCGCTCACCCATCACCCCCTGTGCTCGCTGCCCCATGTCCTAACTCGCACCGAGTCCCGCTCACCCATCACCCCCTGTGCTCGCTGCCCCATGTCCTAACTCGCACCGAGTCCCGCTCACCCATCACCCCCTGTGCTCACTGCCCCGTGTCCTAACTCGCACAGAGTCCCGCTCACCCATCACCCCCTGTGCTCACTGCCCCATGTCCTAACTCGCACCAAGTCCCGCTCACCCATCACCCCCTGTGCTCACTGCCCCGTGTCTTAACTCTCACCGAGTCCTGCTCACCCATCACCCGCTGTGCTCACTGCCCCGTGTCCTAACTCGCACCCAGTCCCGCTCACCCATCACCCCCTGTGCTCGCTGCCCCGTGTCCTAACTCGCACCCAGTCCCGCTCACCCATCACCCCCTGTGCTCGCTGCCCCGTGTCCTAACTCGCACAGAGTCCCGCTCACCCATCACCCCCTGTGCTCACTGCCCCATGTCCTAACTCGCACCCAGTCCCGCTCACCCATCACCCCCTGTGTTCGCTGACCTACATTGGCTCCCGGTTAAGCAAAGCCTTGATTTCAAAATTCTCATGCTTGTTTTCAAATCCCTCCATGGCCCTCGCTCCCTCCCTATCTCTGTAATCTCCTCGAGTCCCACAACAGAGATCTCTGTGCTCCTCTAATTCTGCCCTCCTGACCATCCCTGATTATAATCGCTCCACCATCGGTGGCCGTGCCTTCTGTTGCCTGGGCCCCAAGCTCTGGAACTCCCTCCCTAAACCTCTCCGCCTCTCTCTCCTCCTTCAAGACGCTCCTTAAAACCGACCTCTTTGACCCAGCTTTTGGTCACCTGCGCTAATTTCTCCTTACGCGGCTCGGTGTCAAGCTTTTTGCCTTATAACACTCCTGTGAAGCGCCTTGGGGCGTTTCACTACATTAATGGCGCTATATAAATACAGGTTGTTGTAAATAAGTAGTATTGTGATTTCTAGTGGTGTGTGGGGGATGGGAGCAGTGATCAGGCTGTAGTCAGTGAGCAGTCGTTTGCGAAAGGGGTACAGTGAGCTGTGGGAACGGATACAAATCTGCGGGCCCGCTGGGAAATTCAGACGGGAATCTTTGGTGAAATTTGCAGGGCAGATTTCCAGCTTTAAATATATTTTCTCATCAACCAGCACTCGCCCGCCCCCTTCTGAACAAGCCTGCTCTCAAATATCTGCCACGTTACATATTTCCATTATCTTCACGACAGTAATGCGTGTAACTCGGTGCATTCGGAGCAGCCAGCAGCCACGGACTGTGTAACTCGTGCAGTTTAAGTTTAACCCTTGAATTGGTGCGGTTTGTGTCTCAGTGCTAATCCAGGGCCTCCCTTTGCCAGACCGCGGAGCACTGCCACCATCTGGTGGCCAACAGCGTACACTACATCACAGAACCAAAGGATTCAGACCATTGTGCCAGTGCTGGCTCTTCAATTAGCCTCTTATCAACAAGAGCAGACATTGATGCGGAGATTCAACACCGCCTCCAGTGCGCCAGTGCAGCCTTCGGCCGCCTGAGGAAAAGAGTGTTTGAAGACCAGGCCCTCAAATCTACCACCAAACTCATGGTCTAAAGGGCTGTAGTAATACCCGCCCTCCTGTATGGATCAGAGGCATGGACGATGTATAGAAGTCACTGGAGAAATACCACTAACGATGTCTCCGCAAGATCCTGCAAATCCCCTGGGAGGACAGGCGCACCAATGTTAGTGTCCTCGCCCAGGCCAACATCCCCAGCATCGAAGCACTGACCACACTCGATCAGCTCCGCTGGGCAGGCCACATAGTTCGCATGCCGGAAACGAGACTCCCTGAGCAAATGCTTTATGCGGAGCTCCTTCACGGCAAACGAGTCAAAGGTGGGCAGCGGAAGCGTGACAAGGACCACCCTCAAAGCCTCCCTGGTAAAGTGCGACGTCACCACCGACACCTGGGAGTCCCTGGCCGCAGACCGCCCGAGGTGGAGAAAGTGCATCCGGGAGGGCGCTGAGCTCTTCGGGACTCAACGCAACGAGTGTGAAGAGGCCAGGCACAGGCAGCGGAAGGAGCGCGCGGCAAACCAGCCCCACCCACCCCTTCCCCCGACGACTATCTGTCCCCCCCTGTGACAGGGTCTGTGGCTCTCGTATCGGACTGTTCAGCCACCTGAGAACTCACTTTGGGAGTGGAAGCAAGTCTTCCTCGATTCCGAGGGACTGCCTCTGATGATGATACTCAATTGCAGCAGCCCATCCCGACCTCATTTCCCTTGCCGCGGTCGGCCGGGGGGGGTGGGGGGTGGAAATGAACCAAAAACGGAACTCTTGATTGTGCAGTTGGCTGTGCCGTGCTTTGCTGTAACGCAGCGTGCTGGGACTGTCGAGGAGAAACAACAGGTATTTGTCCGAGACAGTGTGAGCTCCTGCTCTGTCCGTATCGCACCAGCGCGGGTTGCTAGCTTGGTGCTCGCCAATCCCTCGCCCGCCCAGTCATGTTGTCGAACCGCACAGTGACGCAGCCTCCAGTCAGAAAGCTCCATCTCTTCGCGTAGCGCGTGCGATCGCCTTACACGCAGGGAGGTTTGCCTTATCCGTGTCCTTTGTGGGGTGTTTGATCATTCTGTAGCATCACCACCCACCCACCCACCCACCCGAACCTTCCCTTCCCCGGGGTAAACATTCCGCACCATTGCAGCCTGTCCTGACTCAGGGGCCCGATTTCCCCCGCCCATCCCCCCCCTCACTACCCATCCCATCCCCCACCCCTCGCCGCCCATCCCACCTCACCCCCCCCCCCCCCCCCCCGCCTCCCGATCACCAGAGTTTAATGTAACTGTGAGGAGCCGGTGTGGAGGGCACTGGGTGTGGGGGGGGGGTCACTGGGTGTAGGTGGGGTCACTGGGTGTAGGGAGGTCACTGGTTTGGGGGGGTCACTGGGTGTAGGGGGGTCACTGGGTGTAGGGAGGTCACTGGTTTGGGGGGGTCACTGGGTGTAGGGGGGTCACTGGGTCGAGGGGGCGTCACTGGTTTGGGGGGGGCACTTGGTGTAGGAGGGCTCACTGGGTGAAGGGGGGTCACTGGGTGTAGGGGGGTCACTGGGTCTAGGGGGGCTCACTGGGTGTAGGGGGCTCACTGGGTGTAGGGGGGTCACTGGGTGTAGGGGGGTCACTGGGTGTATGGGGGTCACTGGGTGTAAGGTGAGTCACTGGGTGTAGGGAGGTCACTGGTTTGGGGGGGGTCACTGGGTGTAGTGGTTACTAGGTGTAGGGGGCTCACTGGGTGTTGGGGGTCACTGGGTGTGGGGGGCTCACTGGGTGTGGGGGAGTCACTGGGTGTAGGGGGGTCACTGGGTGTAGCGGGGGTCACTGGGTGTAGGGGGTCACTGGGTGTAGCGGGGGTCACTGGGTGTAGCGGGTCACGGTGTCGGAGGTCACTGGGTATAGGGGTCACTGGGTGTAGGGGGGTCATTGGGTGTAGGGAGGTCACTGGGTGTAGGGTGAGTCACTGGGTGTAGGGGGGTCACTGGGTGTAGGGGGGGTCATTGGGTGTAGGGGGGTCACTGGGTCTAGGGGGCGTCACTGGGTGTAAGAGGGGTCACTGGCTGTAGGGTGAGTCACTGGGTGTAGGGAGGTCACTGGTTTGGGGGGGTCACTGGGTGTAGGAGGGTCACTGGGTGTAGGGGGCTCACTGGGTGTAAGAGGGGTCACTGGCTGTAGGGTGAGTCACTGGGTGTAGGGAGGTCACTGGGTCTAGGGGGCGTCACTGGGTGTAAGAGGGGTCACTGGCTGTAGGGTGAGTCACTGGGTGTAGGGAGGTCACTGGTTTGGGGGGGTCACTGGGTGTAGGAGGGTCACTGGGTGTAGGGGGCTCACTGGGTGTAGGGGGGCCACTGGGTGTAGAGGAGGTCACTGGTTTGGGGGGGGCACTGGGTGTAGGAGGGTCACTGGGTGTAGGGGGGTCATTGGGTGTAGGGGGTTCACTGGGTGTCGGGGGTCACTGGGTGTCGGGGGTCACTGGGTGTAGGGGGGTCACTGGGTGTAGGGGGACACTGGGTGTAGGGTGAGTCACTGGGTGTAGGGGGCTCACTGGGTCCAGGGGGCATCACTGGGTGTAAGAGGGGTCACTGGCTGTGGGGTGAGTCACTGGGTGTAGGGAGGTCACTGGTTTGGGGGAGTCACTGGGTGTAGGAGGGTCACTGGGTGTAGGGGGGCCACTAGGTGTAGGGGGCTCTGAGTGTACGGGGGGGTCACTGGGTGTAGGGGGGTCACTGGGTGTAGGGGGGTCACTGGTTCTAGGGGGGCTCACTGGGTGTAGGGTGCTTTCTGGGTGTAGGGGGTCACTGGGTGTAAGGGGGGTCACTGGGTGTAGGGGGCCACTGAGTGAAGGGGGGTCACTGGGTGTAGGTGGGGTCACTGGGTGTAGGGGTGTCACTGGGTGTAGGCGGAGTCACTGGGTGTAGGAGGGGTCACTGGGTGTAGGAGGGGTCACTGGGTGTAGGAGGGGTCACTGGGTGTAGGGGGGTCACTGGGTGTAGGGGGGTCACTGGGTGTAGGGTGAGTCACTGGGTGTAGGGAGGTCACTTGTTTGGGGGGGGTCACTGGGTGTAGGGGGGTCACTGGGTCTAGGGGGCGTCACTGGGTGTAAGAGGGGTCACTGGCTGTAGGGTGAGTCACTTGGTGTAGGGAGGTCACTGGTTTGGGGGGGGGGGCACTTGGTGTAGGAGGGGTCACTGGGTGTAGGGGGCTCACTGGGTGTAGGGGGGTCACTGGGTGAAGGGGGGTCACTGGGTGTAGGGGGCTCACTGGGTGTAGGGGGCTCACTGGGTGCAGGGGGTCACTGGGTGTAGGGGGGTCACTGGGTTTAGGCGGGTCCCTGGGTGTATGGGGGTCACTGGGTGTAGGATGAGTCACTGGGTGTAGGGAGGTCACTGGTTTGGGGGGGGTCACTAGGTGTAGGGGGCTCACTGGGTGTTGGGGGTCACTGGGTGTGGGGGAGTCACTGGGTGTAGGGGGGTCACTGGGTGTAGCGGGGGTCACTGGGTGTAGGAGGTCACTGGGTGTAGCGGGTCACGGTGTCGGGGGTCACTGGGTGTAGGGGGGGGTCACTGGGTGTCGGGGGTCACTGGGTGTAGGGGGTCACTGGGTGTAGGGTGAATCACTGGGTGTAGGGGGGGTCATTGGGTGTAGGGGGGTCACTGGGTGTAGGGTGAGTCACTGGGTGTAGCGGGGTCACTGGGTGTAGGGGGGGTCACTGGGTGTAGGGGGGTCACTGGGTCTAGGGGGCGTCACTGGGTGTAAGAGGGGTCACTGGCTGTAGGGTGAGTCACTGGGTGTAGGGAGGTCACTGGTTTGGGGGGTCACTGGGTGTAGGAGGGTCACTGGGTGTAGGGGGGCCACTGGGTGTAGAGGAGGTCACTGGTTTGGGGGGGGCACTGGGTGTAGGAGGGTCACTGGGTGTAGGGGGGTCATTGGGTGTAGGGGGGGTCACTGGGTGTAGGGGGGGTCACTGGGTGTAGGGGGTCACTGGGTGTAGGGGGGGTCACTGGGTGTAGGCAGGTCACTGGGAGTAGGAGGGTCACTGGGAGTAGGAGGGTCACTGGGTGTAGGGGGCTCACTGGGTCTAGGGGGCATCACTGGGTGTAAGAGGGGTCACTGGCTGTAGGGTGAGTCACTGGGTGTAGGGAGGTCACTGGTTTGGGGGAGTCACTGGGTGTAGGAGGGTCACTGGGTGTAGGGGGCTCACTGGGTGTAGGGGGGCCACTGGGTGTAGGGGGCTCTGAGTGTACGGGGGGATCACTGGGTGTCGGGGGTCACTGGGTGTCGGGAGCTCCCTGGGTGTCGGGGCATCACTGGGTGTCGGGGATCACTGGGTGTCGGGGGTCACTGGGTGTAGGGGGATCACTGGGTGTTGGGGGTCACTGGGTGTCGGGGGAGTCACTGGGTGTAGGGGGGTCACTGGGTGTAGGGGGGCCACTGGGTGTAGAGGAGGTCACTGGTTTGGGGGGGGGCACTGGGTGTAGGAGGGTCACTGGGTGTAGGGGGGTCACTGGGTGTAGGGTGAGTCACTGGGTGTAGGGAGGTCACTGGTTTGGGGGGGGTCACTGGGTGTAGGGGGGTCACTGGGACTAGGGGGCGTCACTGGGTGTAAGAGGGGTCACTGGCTGTAGGGTGAGTCACTTGGTGTAGGGAGGTCACTGGTTTGGGGGGGGGGCACTTGGTGTAGGAGGGGTCACTGGGTGTAGGGGGCTCACTGGGTGTAGGGGGGTCACTGGGTGAAGGGGGGTCACTGGGTGTAGGGGGCTCACTGGGTGTAGGGGGCTCACTGGGTGCAGGGGGTCACTGGGTGTAGGGGGGTCACTGGGTTTAGGCGGGTCCCTGGGTGTATGGGGGTCACTGGGTGTAGGATGAGTCACTGGGTGTAGGGAGGTCACTGGTTTGGGGGGGGTCACTAGGTGTAGGGGGCTCACTGGATGTTGGGGGTCACTGGGTGTGGGGGAGTCACTGGGTGTAGGGGGGTCACTGGGTGTAGCGGGGGTCACTGGGTGTAGGAGGTCACTGGGTGTAGCGGGTCACGGTGTCGGGGGTCACTGGGTGTAGGGGGGGTCACTGGGTGTCGGGGGTCACTGGGTGTAGGGGGTCACTGGGTGTAGGGTGAGTCACTGGGTGTAGGGGGGGTCATTGGGTGTAGGGGGGTCACTGGGTGTAGGGTGAGTCACTGGGTGTAGCGGGGTCACTGGGTGTAGGGGGGGTCACTGGGTGTAGGGGGGTCACTGGGTCTAGGGGGCGTCACTGGGTGTAAGAGGGGTCACTGGCTGTAGGGTGAGTCACTGGGTGTAGGGAGGTCACTGGTTTGGGGGGTCACTGGGTGTAGGAGGGTCACTGGGTGTCGGGGGCTCACTGGGTGTAGGGGGGCCACTGGGTGTAGAGGAGGTCACTGGTTTGGGGGGGGCACTGGGTGTAGGAGGGTCACTGGGTGTAGGGGGGTCATTGAGTGTAGGGGGGTCACTGGGTGTAGGGGGGGTCACTGGGTGTAGGGGGTCACTGGGTGTAGGGGAGGTCACTGGGTGTAGGCAGGTCACTGGGAGTAGGAGGGTCACTGGGAGTAGGAGGGTCACTGGGTGTAGGGGGCTCACTGGGTCTAGGGGGCATCACTGGGTGTAAGAGGGGTCACTGGCTGTAGGGTGAGTCACTGGGTGTAGGGAGGTCACTGGTTTGGGGGAGTCACTGGGTGTAGGAGGGTCACTGGGTGTAGGGGGGCCACTGGGTGTAGGGGGCTCTGAGTGTACGGGGGGATCACTGGGTGTCGGGGGTCACTGGGTGTCGGGAGCTCCCTGGGTGTCGGGGCATCACTGGGTGTCGGGGATCACTGGGTGTCGGGGGTCACTGGGTGTAGGGGGATCACTGGGTGTCGGGGGTCACTGGGTGTAGGGGGATCACTGGGTGTCGGGGGTCACTGGGTGTAGGGGGATCACTGGGTGTCGGGGGTCACTGGGTGTCGGGGGCTCCCTGGGTGTCGGGGGTCACCGGGTGTAGCAGGATCACTGGGTGTCGGGGGTCACTGGGTGTCGGGGGTCACTGGGTGTCGGGGGATCACTGGGTGTCGGGGGATCACTGGGTGTCGGGGGTCACTGGGTGTCGGGGGTCACTGGGTGTCGGGGCTCACTGGGTGTCGGGGGCTCACTGGGTGTCGGGGGATCACTGGGTGTCGGGGGATCACTGGGTGTCGGGGGATCACTGGGTGTCGGGGGATCACTGGGTGTCGGGGCTCACTGGGTGTCGGGGGCTCACTGGGTGTCGGGGGTCACTGGGTGTCGGGGGACACTGGGTGTCGGGGGATCACTGGGTGTCGGGGGATCACTGGGTGTCGGGGGTCACTGGGTGTCGGGGGTCACTGGGTGTCGGGGGCTCACTGGGTGTCGGGGGTCACTGGGTGTCGGGGGTCACTGGGTGTCGGAGGTCACTGGGTGTAGGGGGATCACTGGGTGTCGGGGGTCACTGGGTGTCGGGGGATCACTGGGTGTCGGGGGATCACTGGGTGTCGGGGGTCACTGGGTGTCGGGGGATCACTGGGTGTCGGGGGTCACTGGGTGTAGGGGGATCACTGGGTGTCGGGGGATCACTGGGTGTCGGGGGTCACTGGGTGTAGGGGGATCACTGGGTGTCGGGGGTCACTGGGTGTCGGGGGTGACTGGGTGTCGGGGGATCACTGGGTGTCGGGGGATCACTGGGGCTCACTGGGTGTTGGGGGTCACTGGGTGTCGGGGGTGACTGGGTGTCGGGGGTCACTGGGTGTCGGGGGTCACTGGGTGTCGGGGCTCACTGGGTGTCGGGGGTGACTGGGTGTCGGGGGTGACTGGGTGTCGGGGGATCACTGGGTGTCGGGGGTCACTGGGTGTAGGGGGATCACTGGGTGTTGGGGATGACTGGGTGTCGGGGGTCACTGGGTGTCGGGGGTCACTGGGTGTCGGGGGTGACTGGGTGTCGGGGGTCACTGGGTGTCGGGGGTCACTGGGTGTCGGGGGATCACTGGGTGTCGGGGGTCACTGGGTGTAGGGGGATCACTGGGTGTCGGGGGTGACTGGGTGTCGGGGGTCACTGGGTGTCGGGGGTCACTGGGTGTCGGGGATCACTGGGTGTCGGGGGTGACTGGGTGTCGGGGATCACTGGGTGTCGGGGATCACTGGGTGTCGGGGGTCACTGGGTGTAGGGGGATCACTGGGTGTCGGGGGTCACTGGGTGTCGGGGGCTCCCTGGGTGTCGGGGGTCACCGGGTGTAGCAGGATCACTGGGTGTCGGGGGTCACTGGGTGTCGGGGGTCACTGGGTGTCGGGGGATCACTGGGTGTTGGGGGATCACTGGGTGTCGGGGGTCACTGGGTGTCGGGGGTCACTGGGTGTCGGGGCTCACTGGGTGTCGGGGGCTCACTGGGTGTCGGGGGCTCACTGGGTGTCGGGGGTCACTGGGTGTCGGGGGATCACTGGGTGTCGGGGGATCACTGGGTGTCGGGGGTCACTGGGTGTCGGGGGATCACTGGGTGTCGGGGGTCACTGGGTGTCGGGGGCTCACTGGGTGTCGGGGGTCACTGGGTGTCGGGGGTCACTGGGTGTCGGAGGTCACTGGGTGTAGGGGGATCACTGGGTGTCGGGGGTCACTGGGTGTCGGGGGATCACTGGGTGTCGGGGGATCACTGGGTGTCGGGGGATCACTGGGTGTCGGGGGTCACTGGGTGTAGGGGGATCACTGGGTGTCGGGGGATCACTGGGTGTCGGGGGTCACTGGGTGTAGGGGGATCACTGGGTGTCGGGGGTCACTGGGTGTCGGGGGTGACTGGGTGTCGGGGGATCACTGGGTGTCGGGGGATCACTGGGGCTCACTGGGTGTTGGGGGTCACTGGGTGTCGGGGGTGACTGGGTGTCGGGGGTCACTGGGTGTCGGGGCTCACTGGGTGTCGGGGGTGACTGGGTGTCGGGGGTGACTGGGTGTCGGGGGTCACTGGGTGTCGGGGGATCACTGGGTGTCGGGGGTCACTGGGTGTAGGGGGATCACTGGGTGTTGGGGATGACTGGGTGTCGGGGGTCACTGGGTGTCGGGGGTCACTGGGTGTCGGGGGTCACTGGGTGTCGGGGGTGACTGGGTGTCGGGGGTCACTGGGTGTCGGGGGTCACTGGGTGTCGGGGGATCACTGGGTGTCGGGGGTCACTGGGTGTAGGGGGATCACTGGGTGTCGGGGGTGACTGGGTGTCGGGGGTCACTGGGTGTCGGGGGTCACTGGGTGTCGGGGGTCACTGGGTGTCGGGGATCACTGGGTGTCGGGGGTGACTGGGTGTCGGGGGTCACTGGGTGTCGGGGATCACTGGGTGTCGGGGGTCACTGGGTGTAGCGGGGGTCACTGGGTGTAGGGGGTCACTGGGTGTAGGGGGTCACTGGGTGTAGGGGGATCACTGGGTGTCGGGGGTGACTGGGTGTCGGGGGTCACTGGGTGTAGGGGGATCACTGGGTGTCGGGGGATCACTGGGTGTCGGGGGATCACTGGGGCTCACTGGGTGTTGGGGGTCACTGGGTGTCGGGGGTCACTGGGTGTCGGGGGTCACTGGGTGTCGGGGGTCACTGGGTGTAGGGGGATCACTGGGTGTCGGGGGTGACTGGGTGTCGGGGGTGACTGGGTGTAGGGGGATCACTGGGTGTCGGGGGTGACTGGGTGTCGGGGGTCACTGGGTGTCGGGGGTGACTGGGTGTCGGGGGTGACTGGGTGTAGGGGGATCACTGGGTGTCGGGGGTGACTGGGTGTAGGGGGATCACTGGGTGTCGGGGGTGACTGGGTGTAGGGGGATCACTGGGTGTCGGGGGTGACTGGGTGTCGGGGGTGACTGGGTGTCGGGGGTCACTGGGTGTCGGGGGTGACTGGGTGTCGGGGGTGACTGGGTGTCGGGGGTCACTGGGTGTCGGGGGTGACTGGGTGTCGGGGGTGACTGGGTGTCGGGGGTGACTGGGTGTCGGGGGTCACTGGGTGTCGGGGGTGACTGGGTGTCGGGGGTGACTGGGTAGAGCGGGGGTCACTGGGTGTCGGGGGTCACTGGGTGTCGGGGGATCACTGGGTGTCGGGGGTGACTGGGTGTCGGGGGTGACTGGGTGTCGGGGGTCACTGGGTGTCGGGGGTGACTGGGTGTCGGGGGTGACTGGGTAGAGCGGGGGTCACTGGGTGTCGGGGGTCACTGGGTGTCGGGGGTCACTGGGTGTAGGGGGATCACTGGGTGTCGGGGGTGACTGGGTGTCGGGGGATCACTGGGTGTCGGGGGTGACTGGGTGTCGGGGCTCACTGGGTGTCGGGGGTCACTGGGTGTCGGGGGTGACTGGGTGTCGGGGGTCACTGGGTGTCGGGGGTCACTGGGTGTCGGGGGATCACTGGGTGTCGGGGGTGACTGGGTGTCGGGGGTGACTGGGTGTCGGGGGTCACTGGGTGTCGGGGGTCACTGGGTGTCGGGGGATCACTGGGTGTCGGGGGTGACTGGGTGTCGGGGGTCACTGGGTGTCGGGGGATCACTGGGTGTCGGGGGTGACTGGGTGTCGGGGGTGACTGGGTGTCGGGGGTGACTGGGTGTCGGGGGTGACTGGGTGTCGGGGGTCACTGGGTGTAGGGGGATCACTGGGTGTAGGGGGATCACTGGGTGTCGGGGGATCACTGGGTGTCGGGGGTGACTGGGTGTCGGGGGATCACTGGGTGTCGGGGGTGACTGGGTGTCGGGGGTGACTGGGTGTCGGGGGTCACTGGGTGTCGGGGGTGACTGGGTGTCGGGGGTGACTGGGTGTCGGGGGTGACTGGGTGTCGGGGGTCACTGGGTGTAGGGGGATCACTGGGTGTCGGGGGTGACTGGGTGTCGGGGGTGACTGGGTGTCGGGGGTGACTGGGTGTCGGGGGATCACTGGGTGTCGGGGGATCACTGGGTGTTGGGGGTGACTGGGTAGAGCGGGGGTGTACAGGGGCGGTTGTCGGGTTTACTGGGGGTTGCCCTCGGTACCCAGTGCACAGATTGTCTCAGAGACGGGGACTGAAGCCTGGGCGGGAGAGCGGGAGAGCGTTGCATCGAGTGGATCGGATCGGAGCTGCGCACTGCTCTGGAGCCCGGGCTGGTCCCGACACACCCCTTTCCCCAGCCCGAGTGCCGCCCCCTCGCGCGCTGGGCTCTCTGCTTGTCTGAACCCCCACCCCCGGTGCGACAGAGCGACAGAAATACATCCTCCGAAGCCAAGGGATTGTTCCCCCAAGCAATTATTGAACGGGCGTGTGCAGCTGTCGCTGATCCTCGGCTTACACAAATACTTGCAGACATTGTTGGAGTGGTTCTATCGCGGGACAGGCTCCAGTTCGACCCCTGCTGCTCCCAGCCCGCCTGCTGTACGCTCGCGCACCACAGCTGTTGCAGCACTGACCTCACTCGGCCTCCGCGTAAACTCCACCGCTCTGTGGGGCGGGGCAAGGGCGTTGCTGAAGCTTTCCAGCAACAGTCGGGCGACCAGGATGTTCCTTTAATCCCAGAGCCTCACCGGCTGGTTACAGTGCTGCTCCTTCCCCCCCGCCCCCAGGTATCGCGATCTTGTGCATTGTGCTCGCTGCGGAGGTTATAATCCTCACCCACACCCTCGCTCCTTCCAGCAGCCTCGCTCTCTCTCTCTCCCTCATACATTTTCTCCCATGTTCTGTTCCCCAATATAACCTCAGTACCATCACTGACTGGCTGAGCCCTCTGACCCGGGAAACATCCCGATCTGTGACACTGTGTGGCCGTCTCGTCTGTCTCCCGCCATCACAGTCTCCTGTCTCTCTCTCTCTCTCTCTCTCTCTCTCGCTGTTATTAATTACCAGTAAGGACATTCCTCCTGCCATCCTAATTCTTCAGTTCTGCACACTCACGCTGTCTTCGGCTCAGACCTGTTCTTTGCCAGTGTCTCCAAACTGACCCTCCCTCAGTACCGCCCCTCCGACAGTGCGGCGCTCCCTCAGTACTGCCCCTTCGACAGTGCAGCGCTCCCTCAGTACTGCCCCTCCCGACAGTACGGCGCTCCCTCAGTACTGCCCCTCCGACAGTGCGGCGCTCCCTCAGTACTGCCCCTCCGACAGTGCGGCGCTCCCTCAGTACTGCCCCTCCGACAGTGCGGCGCTCCCTCAGTACTGCCCCTCCGACAGTGCGGCGCTCCCTCAATACTGTCCCTCCGACAGTGCGGCGCTCCCTCAGTACTGCCCCTCCGACAGTGCGGCGCTCCCTCAGTACTGCCCCTCCGACAGTGCGGCGCTCCCTCAGTACTGCCCCTCCGACAGTGCGGCGCTCCCTCAGTACTGCCCCTCCGACAGTGCGGCGCTCCCTCAATACTGTCCCTCCAACAGTGCGGCGCTCCCTCAGTACTGCCCCGCCGACAGTGCGGCGCTCCCTCAGTACTGCCCCTCCGACAGTGCGGCGCTCCCTCAGTACTGCCCCTCCGACAGTGCGGCGCTCCCTCAATACTGTCCCTCCGACAGTGCGGCGCTCCCTCAGTACTGTCCCTCCGACAGTGCGGCGCTCCCTCATTACTGTCCCTCCGACAGCGCAGTGCGGCTCTCCCTCAGTACTGCCCCTCTGACAGTGCGGCGCTCTCTCAGTACTGCCCCCCCCTCAGTACTGCCCCTCCGACAGCGCAGTATGGCGCTCCCTCAGTACTGCCCCTCCGACAGTGCGGCGCTCCCTCAGTACTGCCCCTCCGACAGCGCAGTGCGGCGCTCTCTCAGTACTGCCCCTCCGACAGCGCAGTGCGGCGCTCCCTCAGTACTGCCCCTCCGACAGCGCAGTGCGGCACTCCCTCAGTACTGCCCCTCCGACAGCGCAGGGCTCCCTCAGTACTGCACCTGGAATGTCAGTCTAGATATATGTGCTCAAGTCCCTGGAGTGGGACTCGAACCCACAACCTTCTGACTCAGAGGCGAAAGTGCTGCCCACTGAGGTGACCAATAACTAGGGAAGTGGACCCCAGCAAGCGCCACCACCTTCAGGTGATAGGATGGGAAAGGGGAGAGATAAAGAGCGTGGACTGCCTGTAGAAACTCATTGACAGAGTCAATTGCTGCAGAAAGGGCCCAGAATGCACAGAGCAGGCTCGGGGTCATGCTCAGGGTCAGTCTCGGGGTCAGGGTCAGGTCCGGGGTCAGGGTTACTGAAGTGTGTTGGGTTCACGTGCCACAGGAACACCTTCAGGAGCAGAGGAGGGAGGAGAACTGGCACAATAAATCAAACGGTTTGGATTGCAAAGTGCTGATGCAGGCCAGAATGAAGCCTACAGACAGAGACACAAACCACATGGCAAGAGCGGCAGACTAAACTCGGAGAAACTGGGAGACGTCAACACGAGCGTTAATAAAGAAACTGTCTGGCTGGTGATGGGCTCCCAGGCATGTTTACACCAAGTCCCATCACCCGGGATTAAACATCGCAGTAGGCCGCTTTGTTCTCACACGCCAGCCATTCAATGGCAGACATCGGAATTCTATTTTAAGCTATGTAACCTTTCGATAGAACGTACAAGGGTCTGAATGGCTCACCTGAACACATCCCAAAGCACGGCCATTATCCAACATTCCTGCGCACAGACCACTCCAACTCCGGAATGTTAAATCCACTTTTAGTCAGCTGTGTCAGTATCAGCCGTGGCTCAGTGCTACACTGTCGGAGGGGCAGTACTGAGGGAGCGCCGCACTGTCGGAGGGACAGTACTGAGGGAGCGCCGCACTGTCGGAGGGGCAGTACTGAGGGAGCGCCGCACTGTCGGAGGGGCAGTGCTGAGGGAGCGCCGCACTGTCGGAGGGGCAGTACTGAGAGAGCGCCGCACTGTCGGAGGGGCAGTACTGAGGGAGCACCGCACTGTCGGAGGGGCGGTACTGAGGGAGCGCCGCACTGTCGGAGGGACAGTACTGAGGGAGCGCCGCACTGTCGGAGGGACAGTACTGAGGGAGCGCCGCACTGTCGGAGGGGCAGTACTGAGGGAGCGCCGCACTGTCGGAGGGGCAGTGCTGAGGGAGCGCCGCACTGTCGGAGGGGCAGTACTGAGAGAGCGCCGCACTGTCGGAGGGGCAGTACTGAGGGAGCACCGCACTGTCGGAGGGGCAGTACTGAGGGAGCGCCGCACTGTCGGAGGGGCAGTACTGAGGGAGCGCCGCACTGTCGGAGGGGCAGTACTGAGGGAGTGCCACACTGTCGGAGGGGCGGTACTGAGGGAGCGCCGCACTGTCGGGGGGGCAGACGGGGCCTCAGTTTAACGTCTCATTCGAAAGACGGCACCTCCAACAGTGCAGCTCTCCCTCAGTACCGCCCCTCCGACAGTGCGGCGCTCCCTCAGTACTGCCCCTCCGACAGCGCAGTGCGACGCTCCCTCAGTACTGCCCCTCCGAACGTGCGGCACTCCCTCAGTACTGCCCCTCCGACAGCGCAGTGCGGCGTTCCCTCAGTACTGCCCCTCCGACAGCGCAGTGCGACGCTCCCTCAGTACTGCCCCTCCGAAAGTGCGGCACTCCCTCAGTACTGCCCCTCCGACCATGCGGCGCTCCCACTGTACTGCCCCCTCTGACAGCGCAGTGTGGCGCTCCCTCAGTACTACCCCTCCGACCGTGCGGCGCTCCCTCAGTACTGCCCCTCCGACAGCGCAGTGCGGCGTTCCCTCAGTACCACCTCTCCGACAGTGCGGGCACTCCCTCAGTACTGCTCCTCCGACACTGACACTGTCCCGTAGCTCGGAGTGAGTTTGTGCCTGAAGTGATTGGGAGTGGTGAATACTTGTACTAACATTGGGCAGTATATTGGTGAACAGCAGCCGTTCGTGGGAAGGAGAGGTTGGGAGATCATTTCATTCTATCACTTGCAGCTTTACATAGGGTCATGTCACCTCTGTTATGCAATGTGTGTACACAATCCCTCACACTCGCACACAGCCACACTTAGCTCGCACTCGCACATATTCACAAGCCTCCATCCCCACCCTCGTTCCGAATCTTCGAATTGAGTGAGTTTCTATGTAAACATCATCAGTTCGGACATGTTGATAAAGTTTCTTTGGTTTTGAAAGTGAGTGAGACTACAAAGGGATGTAGACGGGCTAAGTGAGTCGGCAAAGATTTGGCAGATGGAGTATAATGTGGGAAAGTGTGAGGTTATCCACTTTGGCAGGAAAAATAGTAAAAGCAAATTATAATTTAAATGGAGAAAAATTGCAAAGTGCTGCAGTACAGCGGGACCTGGGGGTCCTTGTGCATGAAACACAAAAAGTGAGTATGCAGGTACAGAAAGTGATCAGAAAGGCCAGTGGAATGTTGGCCTTTATTGCAAGGGGGATAGAGTATAAAAGCAGAGAAGTCCTGCTCCAACTGTACAGGGTGTTGGTGAGGCCACACCTGGAGTACTGCGTACAGTTTTGGTCTCCGTATTTAAGGAAGGATATACTTGCATTGGAGGCTGTTCAGAGAAGGTTCACTAGGTTGATTCTGGAAGGGGGGGTTTGGCTTATGAAGACAGGTTGAACAGGTTGGGCCGAGACACATTGGAGTTCAGAAGAATGAGAGGTGATCTTATCGAAACATATAGGATAATGAGGGGGCTCGACAAGGTGGATGCAGAGAGAATATTTCCACACAGAGGGGAAACTAAAACTAGGGGACATAGTCTCAGAATAAGGGTCCATTTAAAACTGAGATGAGGAAGAGTTTCTTCTCTGAGGTTGTAAATCTATGGAATTCTCTGCCCCAGAGAGCTGTGGAGGCTGGGTCATTGAATACATTTAAGGCGGAGACAGACAGATTTTTGAGCGATAAGGGAGTGAAGGGTTATGGGGAGCGGGCAGGGAAGTGGAGCTGAGTCCATGATCAGATCAGCCACGATCTTATTGAATGGCGGAGCAGGCTCGAGGGGCCGAATGGCCGAGTCCTGCTCCTATTTCTTATGTTCTTAAAGTGTGGTGTCCAGGCACGGACCGATGACACTCGGCATGATCAGCACGGCTGCGGGGAATTCTGTTCCAATCGTGCTATCAGGAGAACCCAGCAGCAGTGTATGCACTGGGACCCCACCTATGGTCGCTATCTATAATAGACAGACGGCAGTGTTGGGGGAGTGAAGTCTGCGAGTGAGGGATCCTTTGTCGTCTGGAAATGAAAAGGTGCAAGGGACCTTACTGAAGCTTTCACTCGTTGTTTGGCGGTGAAATTGCCATCATAGGCAGTCCCTCGGAATCGAGGGAGACTTGCTTCCGCTCCCAAAGTGAGTTCTCTGATGGCTGAACAGTCCGATACGAGAGCCACAGACCCTGTTACAGGTGAGACAGACATTCGTCGAGGGAAGGGGTGGGTGGGGCTGGTTTGCCGCGCGCTCCTTCCGCTGCCTGCGCCTGACCTCTTCACTCTCTGCGTTGAGACTCGAAGAGCTCAGCGCCCTCCCGGATGCACTTTCTCCACCTCGGCCGGTCTTCGGGCCAGGGTCTCCCAGGTGTCAGTGGTGATGTCGCACTTTACCAGGGGGAGGCTTTGAGGGTGCCCTTGTAACGTTTCCGCTGCCCACCTTTGGCTCGTTTAGCATGAAGGAGCTCCGCATAAAGCATTTGCTTAGGGAGCCTCGTATCTGGCATGCGAACTATGTGGCCTGCCCAGCGAAGCTGATCGAGTGTGGTCAGTGCTTCAATGCTGGGGATGTTAGCCTGGATGAGGACAAAGTATGCTTTACACTTTGTGTGAGCGCTGTGTGTCACTTGTACAGCGTAAAGGGCATTTAAAATACGCTTGTACACTCATAGTATTTATTTCAGCGTGAATTCCCCAGGGCTGCTGTATCTCGGCGCTGATGCCGGGAGTTAAGCACCACACTGGTCTCCCAGGGCCACTACCCATTTCTCCCTCATCCGGCTCTGCTCTCCATAAGGTGCAGCAACAGGCAGCTCTTCAGAGCCACACAGACTTACGGGCGAGACGTTAAACCGGGGCCCCCATCTGCCCTCTCAGGTGGACGTAAAAGATCCCACGGCCACTGTTTGGAAGAAGGGCAGGGGAGTGGCGGGATGGGGGGGGGGGGGGTAGTTCTCCCCAGTGTCTTGGGGCCAATATTTATCCCTCAACCCACGTCACTTTTTTAAAAAAAAACAGATGATCTGGGTCATTGTCACATTTCTGTGTGTGGGAGCTTGCTGTGCGCAAATCGGCTGCTGCGGTGACTACACTCCAAAAAGTGGTTAAAGTGCTCTGGGATGCCCCGAGGCGCTATGTAAATGCAGGTCTGCCTTTCTGTGGAGAAGTGGGTCTCTAGCCCAAGGGAGGTCTTACTGCAGTTGTACAGGGCCTTGGTGAGGCCTCACCCCCTGGAATGTTGTGTTCAGTTTTGGTCTCCTAACCTGAGGAAGGACGTTCTTGCTATTGAAGGAGTGCAGCGAAGGTTCACCAGACTGATTCCCGGGATGGCAGGACTGACATATGAGGAACGATTGGATCGTCTGGGCCTTTATACACTGGAGTTTAGAAGGATGAGAGGGATCTCATGGAATCTTACAAGATTCTGACGGGACGGGACAGGTTAGATGCGGGAAGAATGTTCCCGATGATGGGGAAGTCCAGAACCAAGGGACATAGTCTAAGGATAAGGGGTAAGCCATTTAGGACTGAGATGAGGAGAAACTTTTTCACTTAGAGAGTTGTTAACCTGCTGAATTCCCTGCCGCAGAGAGTTGTTGAGGCCAGTTCATTGGATATATTCAAGAGGGAGTTAGATATGGCCCTTACGGCTAAAGGGATCAAGGGGTATGGAGAGAAAGCTGGAAAGGGGTACCGAGGGAATGATCAGCCATGATCATATTGAATGGTGGTGCAGGCTCGAGGGGCCGAATGGCCTACTCCGGCACCTATTTTCTATGTTTCTCCATGAATAATTGGAGCTACAGTGAGGGAATGTAGTGTTTCGAGGTCTGTGCAAAACACGGATTGAGAATAAAGAGTGTCGTTTTGAGCTCCCAGCCTGCAGTTAAAGGGAATATCCGGCCACACGTGAAATCTAGAGGCTGAGAGAGGAGCTGGGGGTTAGTGCTGGCACAGGGCAGCCTGTTTTCCCCCCCCCCCACCTTCCAGCTCTGCTCACTTCCAGCCGTTCTCTGCAATGACTTGCTGTCTCTCAGCTCCCTCCCCTCCCCTTCACAAAGTTTGCGAGGAATCTGTTGACAGAATCGTCCTGTCTATCATCAACAGCCTGCATGTGGCAGTGAGCTCATTAAGCGATTGACGACTTAAACACTGGCTTGGAGAAGACAGCGGTGGGGGGGAAGGGGGGTGGGGGGGGGGGGGATGGGTGGGCAGACTGACTGATGGCGGGGTGGGGGGGTTGTTGGGGGCCGAGTTCAGACAACTGCAGCCCCGCTCCACACTTGTGGCTATTTTGGGAGAGGAGAGGTCGGGGAGAGGGGAGGGCCGGGCCTTTTGATTTGTCGTCACACAGGAGTAAGTGCAGTGGATTCTTGCGGTGGATCAGAGACAAGGGGGCTCTGTCGCCCTTCCCCTCGCTGAATGCCGAGCAGAGGGCTGTTCTGGCCATTGGTGGAAGCGAGGCTGACCAGGTGGATCAGGCAGCCACGGTGACCTGACCCTGTGCACACATGTGACATTCAGTGGGACGCCCAGTCCCCCCTGCTCCACTTGTCTGTCTCCCTGCCACTCAGCAGCTCTCTCTCCCAGATCCAGGCAGCTCCCAGAGCGGCTGAAGACTCTCTCTCTCTCTCTCTCTCTCTCTCTCTCTCTGTCTCTAACAATGCCGCCTTTCCCCCTCTCTCTTTATTTTAAATGCGGATTTCCAGATCCCAACCCCCCCCGCCTCCTCCCTTGTTAATAAGGTGGCCAGGTGAGCTGAGATTTATTGTGCTGCCTGCAATATTGGAAAGTTAAAGCCCCTTGGATTCGCTCTTTGGAGACGGAGCAGTTGGCAGGGTCGGGGCCGGGGGGGGTGGTGAGGGGGAGAGAGAGAGAGAGAGAGAGAGAAACGGAACGGGACTGAAGGACACAAACTTCCTGTGGTTGCGAACTTGGCTGTGTCCCGTCCCAGCCCGGAGGAGGAGGAGATGGAAGGAGAAAAGGCAGGTACGTTGGCGGACGTGTGTGCAGCGTTTGCGAGGCAGGAGCTGAGCTTAGTTTTGTGGCATTGATCAGAGTTTAGTGCTCGAGGGATCCCACCTTCCAAGGTTACCGCCCCCCCCCCCCCCCCCCCGACTTTGTACCTGTGCCACTGTGGTTGAAAAGCTCAGTCCCACTCTCGCTTTATTGCAGAGTGAGCGCCTGAAGAAGCAGTTTCTGACTCCTCGAGTGCCTGGAGATGGCGGGCAGGGGGGGACACATTGGGGGCGCGGGCTATTAATGAAGGAAGATGACCGAAAGTCACCTGTCTGGTGCTGGGGAAGAGATGCTGCATTTACACCTGTATGGTGCCCTCAGTCTCTCACTGCCAGCCCCTGCATCAAGTGACACCGCGCTTGGTTTCAAAGCTCCCAGGTCTGGGACTGCTGGTCTGCTGCGTGCCTCGGGAACGATGGGCTGGGGGCATGGGGCTGGTCCCAGGACCAGCACTGAGTGTGAGATGGGGAGCGGGCAGGAAGGCCAAGATCAGATCGGCCATGGTTCAGCTCCTCTGGATTGGAGAGTAGCTAATGTAACCCCACTTTTTAAAAAAGGAGGGAGAGAGAAAACAGGGAATTATAGACCGGTCAGCCTGACATCGGTGGTGGGGGAAATGCTGGAATCAATTATTAAAGATGAAATAGCAGCGCATTTGGAAAGCAGTGACAGGATCGGTCCAAGTCAGCATGGTTTTATGAAAGGGAAATCATGCTTGACAAATCTTCTAGAGTTTTTTGAGGATGTAACTAGTAGAGTGGACAAGGGAGAACCAGTGGATGTGGTGTATTTGGACTTTCAAAAGGCTTTTGACAAGAGATTGGTGTG
Organism: Pristiophorus japonicus; assembly: GCF_044704955.1. Taxonomy (NCBI): domain Eukaryota; kingdom Metazoa; phylum Chordata; class Chondrichthyes; family Pristiophoridae; genus Pristiophorus; species Pristiophorus japonicus. The sequence continues at coordinate 92,651,301 of NC_091996.1, forward strand.
CAAAATTAAGGCACATGGTATTGGGGGTAATGTATTGACGTGGATAGAGAACTGGTTGGCAGACAGGAAGCAGAGAGTGGGAATAAACGGGTCCTTTTCAGAATGGCAGGCAGTGACCAGTGGGGTGCCGCAGGGCTCAGTGCTGGGATCCCAGCTATTTACAATATACATTAATGATTTAGACGAAGGAATTGAATGTAATATCTCCAAATTTGCAGATGACATTAAGCTGGGTGGCAATGTGAGCTGTGAGGAGGATGCTAAGAGGCTGCAGGGTGACTTGGACAGGTTAGGTGAGTGGGCAAATGCATGGCAGATGCAGTATAATGTGGATAAATGTGAGGTTCTCCACTTTGGTGGCAAAAATAGGAAGGCAGATTATTTTCTGAATGGTGACAGACTAGTAAAAGGGGAGGTGCAACGAGACCTGGGTGTCATGGTACATCAGTCATTAAAGGTAGACATGCAGGTACAGCAGACAGTAAAGAAAGCAAATGGCATGCTGGCCTTCATACCGAGGGGATTTGAGTATAGAAGCAGGGAGGTCTTACTGCAGTTGTACAGGGCCTTGGTGAGACCACACCTTGAATATTGTGTACAGTTTTGGTCTCCTAATCTGAGGAATGACATTCTTGCTATTGAGAGAGTGCAGCGAAGGTTCACCAGACTGATTCCCGGGATGGCAGGACTGACATATGAAGAAAGACTGGATCGACTAGGCTTCTATTCACTGGAATTTAGAAGAATGAGAGGGGATCTCATAGAAACGTATCAAATTCTGACGGGATTGGACAGGTTAGATGCGGAAAGAATGTTCTCGATGTTGGGGAAGTCCAGAACCAGGGGTCACAGTCGAAGGATAAAGGGTAAGCCATCTAGGACCGAGATGAGGAGAAACTTCTTCACTCAGAGAGTTGTGAACCTGTGGAATTCTCTACCACAGAAAGTTGTTGAGGCCAGTTCGTTAGATATATTCAAAAGGGAGTTAGATGTGGCCCTTACGGCAAAAGGGATCAAGGGGTATGGAGAGAAAGCAGGAAAGGGGTACTGAGGTGAATGATCAGCCATGATCTTATTGAATGACGGTGCAGGCTCGAAGGGTCAAATGGCCTGCTCCTGCTATTTCTAATGTGCCCAGACACACGGTGCATGGACAAATTGACATGTGAGTCAGCCTGGAGCACTGTGACCACTCGAAATGGAGCAGAACCTGGAAAAGCTTTGAAAGTGAGCACTTCCTGAGCGTGTGGGTGGGTCAATGCGAGCTGTTTGGGCAGAGAAATCTCCTTTTTGAAAATGGGAGGAGGAAGCAAAAAGTTCCTCCCAATGTTTAAGTTGCAGCTTGAGTAATGGTGACGAAAGACAATGTGCATGCCTGTAGAACAATGAGAGTTACTTCCTGTTTGATATATTTTACCACTTGAGCTCGCAGCATCCTGGAGAATAAAGCTGTCACTTCCTACCCCAGATTCATTAGTTCCCTGCGAACCACGCACTGTCTGCTCACCCGTTTACACTACATTCCAAGCCCGCCACTCTCTGAGTGAGCGAGCGATGGTCTGTCCATCGATATCACAGAGAAAGGTGATGAGGGGCTAGTATATCCAGCACTGGATAGACAGGCTCAGGGCAAGATAAGCTCACAATTACCATGCAACACATGCTGGGTCCGTCAGGCTCGAGAGCAAGTCCAGGGCGTGACTCTCACCTGCCACTGGGCTTTACAGACCCATTACACGCACCGACACACACACACACACACCGACACACACACACACTCACACACACACACCGACACACACACACACACACACACACACACCGACACACCGACACACACACACACACACACGCGCACACACACACACACGCACACCGACACGCACACACACACGCACACACACACCGACACACACACACACACACACACACCGACACACACACACACACACACACACCGACACACACACACACACACACCGACACACACACACACACACACCGACACACCGACACACACACACACGCACACACACACACACACGCACACGCACACCGACACACACACACACGCACACGCACACCGACACACACACACACACGCACACACACACCGACACACACACACACACACACACACACCGCCACACCGACACACACACACACACACACACACCCCGACACGCACACGCATACAGATACACACACGCACACAGACACACACAGACACATCCACACACACACACACACACACACACCGACACACACACACACACACACCCAATCACACACACACCGACACACGCACCCAGACACAGGCACCCGCACAACCAGAGACAGATGCATGCGCACACACACACACACAGACATACCATCACACACACACACACACACACATATACACAGACATACCATCACACACACACACACAGACATACCATCACACACACACACACACACACACAGACATACCATCACACACACACACACACACACATATACACAGACATACCATCACACACACACATATACACACACACACACACACATATACACAGACATACAAATCCGAATCATTCTGAGAGATAATGCATTGATGATTGTAACGCTGTGGTGTCTGGATGTTATGGTTGAGGGCAGAGCTGCTCCAGCCCCAGTACAAAGGACGTGTGGACATTGATGTGCAGCCAGGACTGAAGCTGCCGTGCCGGACCCTCTGATTGGGCGTCCCCAGCGTGTGTTGCATGGTAATTGCACAGCTGGGCTCTCATTGCCTCCGACCATCTCCCCTCCCGGTGCGGGAGCTGAATACCATCCCTGCGGTCACTGCTGCAGGCCCTTGGGCACAGCACCGACTCTGTGGGCATGTGTTCAAGATCAAAGCTGTGGAGCAAAAGCGTATCCAGAGGGTGCAATTCATCCGAGTGCTGTAATCCTACTCACAGAAACATAATGTAACTCCAAGCGCGGAGTACAATGGATGTCGCAGTGTGACTGGAACCATGTGCTCTGTAGGAGAATCTGTGTGAGCATCCAACAGGACTGTACTGGGTGAACCCTAGTGTTATACAGCGACAGACCTGTACCCACCAGTACTGTACCCCAGTGTTATACAGTGACAGACCTGTACCCACCAGTACTGTACCCCCATGTTATACAGTGACAGACCTGTACCCACCAGTACTGTACCCCAGTGTTATACAGCGACAGACCTGTACCCACCAGTACTGTACCCCCATGTTATACAGTGACAGACCTGTACCCACCAGTACTGTACCCCAGTGTTATACAGCGACAGACCTGTACCCACCAGTACTGTACCCCCATGTTATACAGTGACAGACCTGTACCCACCAGTACTGTACCCCAATGTTATACAGTGACAGACCTGTACCCACCAGTACTGTATCCCAGTGTTATACAGCGACAGACCTGTACCCACCAGTACTGTACCCCAGTGTTATACAGTGACAGACCTGTACCCACCAGTACTGTACCCCAGTGTTATACAGTGACAGACCTGTACCCATCAGTACTGTACCCCCATGTTATACAGTGACAGACCTGTACCCACCAGTACTGCACCCCCATGTTATACAGTGACAGACCTGTACCCACCAGTGCTGTACCCCCATGTTATACAGTGACAGACCTGTACCCACCAGTACTGTATCCCAGTGTTATACAGTGACAGACCTGTACCCACCAGTACTGTATCCCAGTGTTATACAGTGACAGACCTGTACCCCAGTGTTACACAGTGACAGACCTGTACCCACCAGTACTGTATCCCAGTGTTATACAGTGACAGACCTGTACCTACCAGTACTATACCCCAGTGTTATACAGTGACAGACCTGTACCCACCAGTACTGTACCCCAGTGTTATACAGTGACAGACCTGTACCCACCAGTACTGTACCCCAGTGTTATACAGTGACAGACCTGTACCCACCAGTACTGTACCCCAGTGTTATACACTGACAGACCTGTATCCACCAGTACTGTACCCCAGCATTATACAGTGATAGACCTGTATCGACCAGTACTGTACCCCAGTGTTATACAATGACAGACCTGTACCCACCAGCACTGTACCCCAGTGTTATACACTGACAGACCTGTATCCACCAGTACTGTACCCCAGTGTTATACAATGACAGACCTGTACCCACCAGTACTGTACCTCAGTGTTATACAATGACAGACCTGTACCCACCAGCACTGTACCCCAGTGTTATACAGTGACAGACCTGTACCCACCAGTACTGTACCCCAGTGTTATACAGTGACAGACCTGTACCTACCAGTACTGTACCCCAGCGTTATGCAGTGACAGACCTGTACACACCAGCACTGTACCCCAGTGTTATACAGTGGCAGACCTGTACACACCAGCACTGTACCCCAGTGTTATACAGTGACAGACCTGTACCCATCAGTACTGTACCCCAGTGTTATACAGTGACAGACCTGTCCCCACCAGTACTGTACCCCAGTGTTATACAGTGACAGACCTGACCCCACCAGTACTGTACCCCAGTGTTATACATTGACAGACCTGTACCCACCAGTACTGTACCCCAGTGTTATACAGTGACAGACCTGTACCCACCAGTACTGTACCCCAGTGTTATACAGTGACAGACCTGTCCCTACCAGTACTGTATCCCAGTGTTATACAATGACAGACCTGTACGCACCAGTACTGTACCCCAGTATTATACAGTGACAGACCTGTACCCACCAGTACTGTACCCCAGTGTTATACAGTGACAGACCTGTCCCTACCAGTACTGTACCCCAGTGTTATACAGTGACAGACCTGTCCCCACCAGTACTGTATCCCAGTGTTATACAATGACAGACCTGTCCCCACCAGTACTGTATCCCAGTGTTATACAATGACAGACCTGTACCCATCGCTACCGTGCCCCTGATCTACAACATTGCCCCTTTCACTCTCCCTGAACGCCCCCATGGTCGAATGCCCTGCTGTCTCGACACACACACGAGGTCTCCTGGGTGAGCGGTTGGGTGGCACCTGTAGACTGGGGAGAGAAGAACGCGAGAGGGGGGGAGGAGCAGGAGGTCCTTGCCGTGCCCAATCTAACCGTCTCTTGTGTTCCTGTTCTTCAGACAACCAGTTCAGGATGTCGATCCTGGAGAGACTGGAACAGATGGAGAAGCGAATGGCGGAGATGACTGCTTCAAACCAGCAGCAGAAAGGGGGAGCGGCAGACAAGATGCACATCCAGGTAGTGTACTGAAGCTGCAGTATGGACAGCCTATGACTCTGTGGCTCAGAGCGAACTCTGATAGAATGGAACTGGTGAACCTGTGCTAACTCCATACAGTGCCGTGGGATGTGACAAGTGCTCTGCATTGAGGATTTAAACCCATGGTTGAACCAGTGTCTTGGTTTTCAAAACGGTGCATCGTAAATGCTGTCCTGCTCTCAACTTTGGTTAAAAGCCTCTCAGCTGAGGCCTCTGAGAGCCTCAACACGTTCCCCTGCTCGGGGCACATAGGCTGGGGTCACTGGGCAGTGATCAGGAGCAGGAACCCTGGCTGATTTCCCCCACTCTCTAACCCAGGGGTCACTGAGCAGTGATCAGGAGCAGGAACCCAGGCTGATTTCCCCCACTCTCTAACCCAGGGGTCACTGGGCAGTGATCAGGAGCAGGAACCCTGGCTGATTTCCCCCACTCTCTAACCCAGGGGTCACTGAGCAGTGATCAGGAGCAGGAACCCTGGCTGATTTCCCCCACTCTCTAACCCAGGGGTCACTGGGCAGTGATCAGGAGCAGGAACCCTGGCTGATTTCCCCCTCTCTCTAACCCAGGGGTCACTGGGCAGTGATCAGGAGCAGGAACCCTGGCTGATTTCCCTCTCTCTCTAACCCAGGGGTCACTGGGCGGTGATCAGGAGCAGGAACCCTGGCTGATTTCCCCTCTCTCTAACCCAGGGGGTCACTGGGCAGTGATCAGGAGCAGGAACCCTGGCTGATTTCCCCCCCCCCCCTCTCTCTCTAACCCAGGGGTCACTGGGCAGTGATCGTGAACCCTGACATTCACCAAATTGAATTTGAAACATCTTCCTTGGTTGAACAGCGATTCCTGGGAGAGCACCCAGTGCAGAATGAATCATTAAATAATTAGCTGTTGCTGCTCAGAGGAACACAGGAACAGGAGGAGGCCATTCAGTCCTTCAAGCTTATTCCATCATTCAATTAAATCGTGGCTGATCTGTATCTCAGCTGCATCTACCCTCCTTGCTCCATATCCCGCGATACCCTTACCCAACAAAAATCTACCCATTTGGTCTTGAAATCTCCAATTGACCCCCAGCATCCACAGCTTTTTGGGGGCAAGAGTCCCAGATTCCCACTGCCCTTTGTGTGAAGAAGTGCTTCCTGACATCACCCTGAACGGCCTGGCTCTAATTTTAAGATTATTCCCCCTTTGTTCTGGATTTCCCCTCCCCCCAAAGAAAACTCTATTTGCCCCATCATCGACTCCTTTATTCATCTTAAGCCCCTCGATTAGATCGCCCCTTAATCTTCTACACTCGAGGGAATACAAGGCCCAGTCTGGGGACCTGCCCTCGTCATTTAACCCTTTCAGCCCCGGGTATCAGTCTGGGGAATCTGCAGCACTCCCCCCTCCGAGGCCGATATATCTCCCCTGAGGGGCGGGGCCCAGGACTGGACGCAGTTACTCCGGACGGGGTCTGACCCGAGCTTTATATTAAACCGAAGCAACACTCCCTCCCCTGTGTGTTCCCCCTGAGATAAAGGCCAACATTCCATGAGCCGTTTTGATGACTTTTTGTACCTGTGCTCCGGCTTGTAGTGATTTGTGTACACGGACCCCGAAATCTCTAGGCTGACGCTCCCACTGCAGTGCTCAGGGAGTGCTGAGGGAGCGCCGCACTGTCGGAGGGGCAGTACTGAGGGAGTGCCGCACTGTCGGAGGGGCAGTGCTGAGGGAGCGTCGCACTGTCGGAGGGGTAGTGCTGAGGGAGCGCCGCACTGTCGGAGGGGCAGTACTGAGGGAATGCCGCACTGTCGGAGGGGCAGTACTGAGGGAGTGTCGCACTGTCAGAGGGGCAGTACTGAGGGAGCGCCGTATTGCACTGTCGGAGGGGCAATACTGAGGGAGCACCGCACTGTCGGAGGGGCAGTACTGAGGGAGTGCCGCACTGTCGGAGGGGCAGTACTGAGGGAGCGCTGCACTGTGGGAGGGGCAGTACTGAGGGAGCGGCGCGCTGTCGGAGGGGCAGTACTGAGGGAGCGTCATATTGCACTGTTGGAGGGGTAGTACTGAGGGAGTGCCGCACTGTCGGAGGGGCAGTACTGAGGGAGCGCTGCACTGTGGGAGGGGCAGTACTGAGGGAGCGGCGCACTGTCGGAGGGGTAGTACTGAGGGAGCGCTGCACTCTAAGAGGTGACGTCTTTCGGATGAGACTTTAAACCGAGGCCCCGTCTGCTCTCTCAGGTGGATGTAAAAGATCCTATGGCACGATTTGGAAGAAGAGCAGGGGAGTTCTTCCCGATGTCCTGGGGCAATATTTATCCCTCAACCAACATCACTAAAACAGATGATCTGGTCATCATCACATTGCTGTTTGTGGGAGCTTGCTGTGCACTAGTTGGCTGCTGTGTTTCCCACATTACAACAGTGACTGCACGCCAACAGTACTTCATTGGCGGTAAAGCGCTTTGAGACGTCCGGTGGTCATGAAAGGCGCTATATAAATGCAAGTCTTTTTTTCTTTTTACTCAATTCCACCCATTGAGAAACTGCTTTGGGCTCCAACTCTGTTTCTTCCCTCGTAACCAGTTTTTACTCCAATTTGCTCCTCTCCCTCTAATTCCATACGCTTTGATCCTCCACAGTCGTCTCCTGTGTGGTACCTGGTCAGAGGCTGTCTGAAGGTCCACGTCCACCACAGATAAATGTGAGGTTATCCATTTTGGTGGCAAAAACAGGAAGGCAGAATATTACCTGAATGGTGACAGATTAGCAAAAGGGGAGGTGCAACGAGACCTGAGTGTCATCGTACATCAGTCATTGAAAGTTGGCATACAGGTACAACAGGCGGTGAAGAAGGCAAATGGTATGTTGGCCTTCATAGCGAGAGGATTTGAGTATAAGAGCAGGGAGGTCTTACTGTAGTTGTACAGGGCCTTGGTGAGGCCACACCTTGAATATTGTGTACATGTTTTGGTCTCCTAATCTGAGGAAGGACGTTCTTGCTATTGAGGGGGTGCAGCGAAGGTTCACCAGACTGATTCCCGGGATGGCAGGACTGACATATGAAGAAAGACTGGATCGGCTAGGATTATATTCACTGGAATTTAGAAGAATGAGAGGGGATCTCATAGAAACATATAAAGTTCTGACGGGACTGGACAGGTTAGATGCAGGAAGAATGTTCCCGATGTTGGGGAAGCCTAGAACCAGGGGTCACAGTCTAAGGATAAGGGGTAAGCCATTTAGGACCGAGATGAGGAGAAACTTCTTCACTCAGAGAGTTGTGAACTTGTGGAATTCTCTACCACAGAAAGTTGTTGAGGCCAGTTCGTTAGATATATTCAAAAGGGAGTTAGATGTAGTCCTTATGGCTAAAGGGATCAAGGGTTATGGAGAGAAAGCAGGAAAGGGGTACTGAGGTGAATGATCAGCCATGATCATATTGAATGGCGGTGCAGGCTCGAGGGGCTGAATGGCCTACTCCTGCACCTAGTTTCTATGTTTCTAAGCGCGCACAGTCTGCAATTGCTCCTTGCTTCAATTTCAAGTTCTCTGCTTGCAACCCTCCGATTTGCTCCACAATGTTGTCAACTTGGCTCCTTTGTGCAACTAAATTTTACCTGTAGACCTGGAAGTAGCTTGGTGGTGGGGGGGCGGGTGGGGGCGGTTTGGGGGGGGAGGTCAGGTGAAGCCCTGACATGGTGTAAAAACATCCCATTGACGCAGCGCGGTGCTTCACAGAGGCGTAATCAGAGCACAATGGACACCGAGCCGATGGAGGAGATCCTCGCCGGGCTGGCCAAACATTTGCTCAAAGGGGGCTGGGTTTTAAAAAGGGCCTTAACTGAGGGCGGAGAAGATTAGGGCGGGAAGACCAGAGTGTTGGCCCAGGCCGCTGGGGGCACAGTCGCCACGGGTGGGGGTGAAGGCAGGGGGGGGGGGGTCAACACGAAAGAGAACGGAGTCAGAGGAACGGAGAGTTCGGGGAGGGTTGTATGGCATGAGCAGGTTATCGAGATCTCGACGGATGAGGTCATGGAGATTTAAACACAAAGCGGAGAATTTTAAATTTGAGGTGCTGGGAAAGCGGAAGCCATTGTAGGTGAACGGGGACGGGTGCGAGGGTCGGGGCAGGAGGATGGGATGCGGGGCGGGGGGGGGGGGGGCAGGGCAACGGGCGCGGGGTGCAGGGGGCGGAAGGCGGGAGACGGGCGAGGGGCAGGGTGCGGAGTGGGATAAGGGCAGCAGATAGAAGAAAGTTCGCACTGAGTCGAAGGGAAAGGAGAAGAAGTGAATCCTGTGTAGCGACAGTTTAAAATAACTCTGAGAATGACGTGCATCTTCTGCACGCTTGACGTCACTGACACCTCAAGCCTTGATCTTTGTTTCTATATTTGACTGTGCAAATAGGCAGTGAAGCAATCGCATCTTGCTTTGAGCCTCGCATTCTGGTTAATTTTAGATGTGCTGAAGCTATCTTGCGTGCCTGGCTGGTAGTTATATATTATCTCCCAGCTATTTATGGCAAGGTTGTTGAAGGAAGGTGATTAAGTCAAGGGTTTGCAAATCGGATTAAACTGACTGTTCCGTCGCTGTCTCATACTGTGCCAACAGAAAACGGTTCCAGGGGGGAAGATATGTTTGTAAGGCAACAGGCGTTTCATCTTTCCATTTGTGGCCAGTGGAAAACTTCAGAGCTGCTTCCAGCTTCTCGAATAACATCGCACTCTTGCTGTTTGTCTCTCCCCACTCTCTCTCTCTTCCCCCCCCTCCCCCCACCCCCCCATCTTCACACTGTACGTTTCTCTCTCTCCCTGTTGCTGGCTTTTACTCTTTCATTTTGTTTCTTCCTCACGCTGCTGTTCCGTTCACCCTTTACTGCCTCGTTCTGTTGTTCTGGCTCGTTACTGCATTGCTGTTACCTCTGTGTGCATGTGAGAGTGTGCGTGTGTGTGTGAGTGAGAGGGAGTGTGCGTGTGTCAGTGTGTGTGTGTGAGTGTGAGTGAGAGGGTGTGTGCGTGTGTCAGTGTGTGTGAGAGGGAGTGTGCGTGTGTCAGTGTGTGTGTGTGAGTGAGAGGGTGTGTGCGTGTGTCAGTGTGTGTGAGAGGGAGTGTGCTTGTGTCAGTGTGTGTGAGAGGGAGTGTGCATGTGTGAGTGTGTGTGTGTGAGTGTGAGTGAGAGGGTGTGTGCGTGTGTCGGTGTGTGCGTGTGTCAGTGTGTGTGAGAGGGAGTGTGCGTGTGTCAGTGTGAGTGAGAGGGTGTGTGAGTGTCAGTGTGTGTGTCAGTGTGAGTGAGAGGGTGTGTGAGTGTGTCAGTGTGTGGGAGAGGGAGTGTGCATGTGTCTGTGTGTGTGAGTGTGAGGGTGTGTGCATGTGTCAGTGTGTGTGAGAGGGAGTGTGCGTGTGTCACTGTGTGTGTGTGAGTGTGAGTGACAGGATGCGTGCGTGTGTCAGTGTGTGTGAGAGGTGTGTGCGTGTGTCAGTGTGTGTGAGAGGGAGTGTGCGTGTGTGAGTGTGAGTGAGAGGGTGTGTGCGTGTGTCAGTGTGTGTGAGAGGGAGTGTGCGTGTGTCAGTGTGTGTGAGAGGGAGTGTGCGTGTGTCAGTGTGTGTGTGAGTGTGAGTGAGATGGTGTGTGTGTGTGTCAGTGTGTGTGAGAGGGAGTGTGCGTGTGTCACTGTGTGTGAGAGGGAGTGTGCGTGTGTCACTGTGTGTGTGAGTGTGAGTGACAGGATGCGTGCGTGTGTCAGTGTGTGTGAGAGGTGTGTGCGTGTGTCAGTGTGTGTGAGAGGTGTGTGCGTGTGTCAGTGTGTGTGAGAGGGAGTGTGCGTGTGTGAGTGTGAGTGAGAGGGTGTGTGCGTGTGTCAGTGTGTGTGAGAGGGAGTGTGCGTGTGTCAGTGTGTGTGAGAGGGAGTGTGCGTGTGTCACTGTGTGTGTGAGTGTGAGTGAGATGGTGTGTGTGTGTGTCAGTGTGAGTGAGAGGGAGTGTGCATGTGTCACTGTGTGTGTGAGTGAGATGGTGTGTGCGTGTGTCAGTGTGTGTGAGTGAGAGGGAGTGTATGTGTGTCAAGTGCGTGTGAGTGAGAGGGTGTGTGCGAGTGTCAGTGTGTGAGAGTGCGTGTGTGTTTGTGTGTGAGGGCGTGTATGTGTCAGTGCGAGTGAGAGGGAGTGTATGTGTGTCAAGTGCGTGTGCAAGTGTCAGTGCGTGTGAGAGTGTGTGTGAGTGAGAGGGAGTGTATGTGTGTCAAGTGCGAGTGAGAGGGAGTGTATGTGTGTCAAGTGCGTGTGCAAGTGTCAGTGCGTGTGAGAGTGTGTGTGAGTGAGAGGGAGTGTATGTGTGTCAAGTGTGTGTGAGAGTGCGTGTGTGAGTGAGAGGGTGTGTGCGAGTGTCAGTGTGTGTGAGAGTGTGTGTGAGTGAGAGGGAGTGTGCGAGTGAGAGTGTGTGTGAGTGAGAGGGAGTGTATGTGTGTCAAGTGCGCGTGAGAGGGTGTGTGCGAGTGTCAGTGTGTGAGAGTGCGTGTGTGTTTGTGTGTGAGGGCGTGTATGTGTCAGTGCGAGTGAGAGGGAGTGTATGTGTGTCAAGTGCGTGTGCAAGTGTCAGTGCGTGTGAGAGTGTGTGTGAGTGAGAGGGAGTGTATGTGTGTCAAGTGCGTGTGAGAGTGCGTGTGTGAGTGAGAGGGTGTGTGCGAGTGTCAGTGTGTGTGAGAGTGTGTGTGAGTGAGAGGGAGTGTGCGAGTGAGAGTGTGTGTGAGTGAGAGGGAGTGTATGTGTGTCAAGTGCGCGTGAGAGGGTGTGTGCGAGTGTCAGTGTGTGTGAGTGTGTGAGTGTGTGTGTGTGAGTGAGGGAGTGTGCGAGTGTCAGTGTGTGTGTGAGTGTGTGTGTGTGAGTGAGGGAGTGTGCGAGTGTCAGTGTGTGTGTGAGTGTGTGTGTGTGAGTGAGAGGGAGTGTGCGAGTGTCAGTGCGTGTGTGTGCGAGTGTCAGTGTGTGTGTGAGTGGGAGTGTGCGAGTGTCAGTGTGTGTGTGAGAGGGAGTGTGCGAGTGTCAGTGCGTGTGTGAGTGAGAGGGAGTGTGCGAGTGTCAGTGTGTGTGTGAGTGGGAGTGTGCGAGTGTCAGTGTGTGTGTGTGTGATTGAGAAGGAGTGTGCGAGTGTCAGTGTGTGTGTGAGTGGGAGTGTGCGAGTGTCAGTGTGTGTGTGAGAGGGAGTGTGCGAGTGTCAGTGCGTGTGTGAGTGAGAGGGAGTGTGCGAGTGTCAGTGTGTGTGTGAGTGGGAGTGTGCGAGTGTCAGTGTGTGTGTGTGTGATTGAGAAGGAGTGTGCGAGTGTCAGTGTGTGTGTGAGTGGGAGTGTGCGAGTGTCAGTGTGTGTGTGAGAGGGAGTGTGCGAGTGTTAGTGCATGTGTGAGTGAGAGGGAGTGTGCGAGTGTCAGTGCGTGTGATAGTGTGTGTGTGAGTGGGAGTGTGCGAGTGTCAGTGTGTGTGTGTGTGTGAGTGAGAGGGAGTGTGCGAGTGTCAGTGTGTGTGTGTGTGTGAGTGAGTGGGAGTGTGCGAGTGTCTGTGTGTGTGTGTGAGTGAGTGGGAGTGTGCGAGTGTCAGTGTATGTGTGTGTGATTGAGAAGGAGTGTGCGAGTGTCAGTGTGTGTGTGAGTGGGAGTGTACGAGTGTCAGTGTGTGTGTGTGTGTGAGTGAGAGGGAGTGTGCGAGTGTCAGTGCGTGTGTGAGTGAGAGGGAGTGTGCGAGTGTCAGTGCGTGTGTGTGTGAGTGAGAGGGAGTGTGCGAGTGTCAGTGCGTGTGAGAGTGTGTGTGGGAATGTGTATGTGTCAGTGCGTGTGTGAGTAAGAGGGAGTGCGTGTGTGAGTAAGAGGGAGTGTGCGAGTGTCAGTGTGTGTGTGAGTGAGAGGGAGTGTGCGAGTGTCAGTGTGTGTGTGAGTGAGAGGGAGTGTGCGAGTGTCAGTGCGTGTGTGAGTGAGAGGGAGTGTGCAAGTGTCAGTGTGTGTGTGAGTGAGAGGGAGTGTGCGAGTGTCAGTGCGTGTGTGTGTGAGAGGGAGTGTGCGAGTGTCAGTGCGTGTGTGAGTGAGAGGGAGTGTGCGAGTGTCAGTGCGTGTGTGTGTGAGTGAGAGGGAGTGTGCGAGTGTCAGTGCGTGTGAGAGTGTGTGTGGGAATGTGTATGTGTCAGTGCGTGTGTGAGTAAGAGGGAGTGCGTGTGTGAGTAAGAGGGAGTGTGCGAGTGTCAGTGTGTGTGTGAGTGAGAGGGAGTGTGCGAGTGTCAGTGTGTGTGTGAGTGAGAGGGAGTGTGCGAGTGTCAGTGCGTGTGTGAGTGAGAGGGAGTGTGCAAGTGTCAGTGTGTGTGTGAGTGAGAGGGAGTGTGCGAGTGTCAGTGCGTGTGTGTGTGAGAGGGAGTGTGCGAGTGTCAGTGCGTGTGTGAGTGAGAGGGAGTGTGCGAGTGTCAGTGCGTGTGTGTGTGAGAGGGAGTGTGTATGTGTCAGTGCGTGTGTGTGTGAGAGGGAGTGTGCGAGTGTCAGTGTGTGTGTGTGTGAGTGTGTGGGAGTGTGCGAGTGTCAGTGTGTGTGTGAGTGAGAGGGAGTGTGCGAGTGTCAGTGCGTGTGTGAGTGAGAGGGAGTGTGCGAGTGTCAGTGCGTGTGTGAGTGAGAGGGAGTGTGCGAGTGTCAGTGCGTGTGTGAGTGAGAGGGAGTGTGCGAGTGTCAGTGTGTGTGGGAGTGTGTGGGAGTGTGCGAGTGTCAGTGTGTGTGTGAGTGAGAGGGAGTGTGCGAGTGTCAGTGTGTGTGTGAGTGAGAGGGAGTGTGCGAGTGTCAGTGCGTGTGTGAGTGAGAGGGAGTGTGCGAGTGTCAGTGCGTGTGTGAGTGAGAGGGAGTGTGCGAGTGTCAGTGTGTGTGAGAGTGTGTGTGGGAGTGTGCGAGTGTCAGTGTGTGTGAGAGTGTGTGTGGGAGTGTGCGAGTGTCAGTGCGTGTGTGAGTGAGAGGGAGTGTGCGAGTGTCAGTGTGTGTGTGAGTGAGAGGGAGTGTGCGAGTGTCAGTGTGTGTGAGAGTGTGTGTGGGAGTGTGTATGTGTCAGTGTGTGTGTGAGTGCGATCAGCTAAATATGCCTGGCCTCAGCCCAATGATTACTAAATCCTTCCTAGACATCGAGACCGATTCTGTCCCCCATTTGTTTATCTCACCACGCACGGCAGGAATGGACCCTCTGGCTCTGAAGGTTATTAAATGTTTCTAATCAGTGAGATCCCATCATTTGTCGCAAAGGCAGACTTCAGTCACCATTCAGAGGATTCTGTGGCGGGCAATGGGCGACCTTGCCCATCACCGCGAGCCCAGTCACTCCTGTCACGTTCCTGCCCTCGACAGTATTTACCCCTCAACCAACAAACTGCTCATTTATCTCATTGCTGTTTGCGGGAGCTTGCTGTGCACACGTTGCCCGCCGCACTTCCCACGATGCAACAGTGATTGCACCTCGCAAAGTGAATCATCGGCTGCACAGCACGGTGAGTCATCCTGGGGATGTGAACGGCGCTCCAGGAGAATCCGCTCTGTGACCATCGCTGCTTTGGGAGGGTGAGGGGGGTGGGTGTCGAGCAGGCAGCTGGGGAGGGGCGGAGGGGGGCTTCGAGCAGGCAGTGGGGGCTGTGAGAAACCAAACGGCACCGCTGCTAACCCATCGATCGTGTGGCCAGAGAGACTCAACCACTGAACCCCCCCCCCCCCCCCCCCCGCCGTGTCCACATGGTGCTGACCCGTGTGGAGTTGGTGTCAACGGTGCCGAACTGTAACCTCTCACCCTTAGTTCTGACTCACCTGCCCGACCTATAACCCCACCGACTCTATAACCTCCCCCGACCTTATAACCCCCCCGACCCTATAACCCCCCCTACCTCCGACCCGATAACCCCCCCGACCCGATAACCCCCCCGACCCTATAACCCCCCCGACCCTATAACCCCCCCGACCCTATAACCCCCCCGACCCTATAACCTCCCCCGACCCTATAACCCCCCCCGACCCTATAACCCCCCCCGACCCTATAACCCTGCCTCCCCCGACCCTATTACCCCTCCTGCCCCTATAACCCCGCTTCCCACCGACCCTATAACCTGCCTCCCCCCGACCCTATAACCCCCCCCGACCCTATAACCCCCCCGACCCGATAACCCCCCCGACCCGATAACCCCCCCGACCCTATAACCCCCCCGACCCTATAACCCCCCCGACCCTATAACCCCCCCCGACCCTATAACCCCCCCCGACCCTATTACCCCTCCTGCCCCTATAACCCCGCTTCCCCCCGACCCTATAACCCGCCTCCCCCCGACCCTATAACCCCCCCCGACCCTATAACCCCCCCCCGACCCTATAACCCCCCCGACCCTATAACCCCCCGACCCTATAACCCCTCCTGACCCTATAACCCCGCCTCCCCCGACCCTATAACCCCGCCTCCCCCCCGACCCTATAACCCCCCCGACCCTATAACCCCCCCCGACCCTATAACCCCCCCCGACCCTATAACCCCCCCGACCCTATAACCTCCCCGACCCTATAACCCCCCCCGACCCTATAACCCCCCCCGACCCGATAACCCCCCCAACCCTATAACCCCTCCTGACCCTATAACCCCGCCTCCCCCGACCCTATAACCCCTCCTGACCCTATAACCCCGCCTCCCACCGACCCTATAACCTGCCTCCTCCCCCGACCCTATAACCCCCCTACCCCCGACCCTATAACCCCCCAACCCTATTACCCGCCTCCCCCCCCCCCCGCCCGACCCTATAACACCGCCTCCTCACCACCCCCCCGCATGCCCTGTGTGCAGACCGAGCCCTTGCCCTTTCTCTCCGGTGAGCCGGTGCCCCAGCCTTGTGAGGGGAGGGAGAGCAAGGCCGGGAGCAGGAATGGGGTCACTTGAGTCGTGTTGAACTCTGGCAGCCTTCGGGTTTACAACAACAATTTGCATTTAGAAGTGCCTTTAACAGGAGTGCCAATCAGACCAGATTTGACACCGAGCCATGTAAGGATATATTCAGGCAGGGGACCAAAGGCCTGGTCCAAGAGGCCGGTTTTAAGGCTGTTTTCAGGAAGGAGCAATCAGTGAGTCGCCCATTATCTGGAGATTGAGAGATTTGCTCCTAGCAGCCGGGACTGAAAGACTGACGTGGTTCTGTGTGGTTGAGACACTTTGCATGGTGTCCAGCTTACGTGGGGTGTTTTAGCAGGGTGGCAGAGTTCGGCTCGGATAGCGCTCTGTGTGGGGATCCCAATGAGTGATGACTTTGACATGTCTGCCTTGGGATTGTGCTGTTCCGTGAAGCCCGCTTGACCCAACGCTGCATTGTCCACCCGCACGTTCAGCTCTCAATCGGAAGTGACCAAAGCAAGATGCTATTTGGGCTCAGTGAACAATGTAAAAGTTCACGGGGTTGCGGGTAATGGATAGAGGATTGGCTAACAAACAGAAAACAAGAGAGTCGGGATAAATGGTTCATTCTCGGGTTGGCAATCAGTAACGAGTGGGGTGCCACAGGGATCAGTGCTGGGACCCCAACTATTTACAATCTGTATTAACGACTTGGAAGAAGGGACTGAGTGTAACGTAGCCAAGTTTGCTGACGATACAAAGATGGGAAGAAAAGCAATGTGTGAGGAGGACATAAAGAGGCTGCAGGAAGACAGAAACAGGCTAAATGAGTGGGCACGAATTTGGCAGATGGAGTATAATGTTGGAAAGTGTTTGGCAGAATGTTTGGCAGAAAAAAATCAAAGAGCAAGTTATTATTTAAATGGAGAAAGATTGCAAAGTGCTGCAGTACAGCGGGACCTGGGGGTCCTTGTGCATAAAACACAAAAGGTTAGTATGCAGGTACAGCAAGTGATCAGGAAGGCCAATAGAATCTTGGCCTTTATTGCAAAGGAGATGGAGTATAAAAGCAGGGAAGTCTTGCTAAAGTAGTAACAGGGTATTGGTGAGGCCACACCCGGAATACTGCGTGCAGTTTTGGTTTCCATATTTGCGAAAGGATATACTTGCTTTGGAGGCAGTTCAGGGGAGGTTCACTCGGTTGATCCCGAGGATGAGGGGGTTGACTTATGAGGAAAGGTTGGGCCTCTACTCATTGGAATTCAGAAGAATGAGAGGTGATCTTATCGCAACATATAAGATTATGAGGGGGCTTGACAAGGTGGATGCAGAGAGGATGTTTCCACAGATGGGGGAGACTAGAACTAGAGGGCGTGATCTTAGAATAAGGGGCCGCCCATTTAAAACAGAGATGAAGAGACATTTCTTCTCTCAGAGGGTTGTAAATCTGTGGAATTCTCTGCCCCAGAGGGCTGTGGAGGTTCAGTCTGTGAGTATATTCAAGGCTGAGATCGAGCGATTTTTGGACTCTCGGAGAATCGAGGGATATGGGGATCGGGCGGGAAGTGGAGTTGAGGTCAAAGATCAGGCCATGATATTGAATGGCGGAGCAGGCTCGAGGGGCCGAATGGCCAACTCCTGCTCCTAGTTCTTATGTTCTCCCAAGCCTGGGATGCATTGTAGTCTCCCTGCTGCCATGCTGGCTCAGTCTGGCTCACCGATCGGGCTGGGCTCCTGGGCTTCTATATCCCTCAACCCAGTGAGAGCGCGTCCAGTATCTCATTGACCCTTTTGCGTGGGCTGTGACCCCAGAACCGTGTGCCGGTATCGCACATCCAGGGAACGAAAGCAAGCGGCGGGAACGTGGCCCAACCCAACGAGTGTGCACCGCGGCGAGCGTGTAACGAGCGCCTCTTTCTCTTCTCCCCGCAGGCCTCGTCTGACTCCTTCGAGGAGCGGATTATCGCTGTCTGCGAGACGATGATGTCGCGCTCCTGCTGGCTGCGCTCCGAGCGCCTGATTCACGGCATCAGTTTCCGTGGGATGACACTACTGCACCTCGCCGCGGCACAGGGATACGCGAGGCTCATCGAGACGCTCATCAAATGGAGGCAAGATGGACATCTCCCCCAGTGCTGTAATATCGGCCCCGGTTACAGCCCCCCCAGTGCTGTAATATCAGCCCCGGTTACAGTCCCCCAGTGCTGTAATATCGGCCCCGGTTACAGTCCCCCAGTGCTGTAATATCAGCCCCGGTTACACACTGCGCTCAGTGCTGTAATATCAGCCCCGGTTACAGCCCCTCAGTGATGTAATATCAGCCCCAGTTACACCCCCAAGTGCTGTAATATCAGCCCGGTTACACATTGAGCTTAGTGCTGTAATATCAGCCCCGGTTACAGTCCCCCAGTGCTATAATATCAGCCCCGGTTACAGTCCCCCAGTGCTGTAATATCAGCCCCGGTTACAGTCCTCCAGTGCTGTAATATCAGCCCCGGTTACAGCCCCTCAGTGATGTAATATCAGCCCCAGTTACACCCCCAAGTGCTGTAATATCAGCCTGGTTACACATTGAGCTTAGTGCTGTAATATCAGCCCCGGTTACAGTCCCCCAGTGCTGTAATATCAGCCCAGGTTACAGTCCCCCAGTGCTGTAATATCAGCCCCGGTTACACACTGCGCTCAGTGCTGTAATATCAGCCCCAGTTACAGCCCCTCAGTGCTGTAATATCAGCCCCGGTTACACCCCCCAGTGCTGTAATATCAGCCCGGTTACACATTGAGCTCAGTGCTGTAATATCAGCCCCGGTTACAGTCCCCCAGTGCTGTAATATCAGCCCCGGTTACAGTCCCCCAGTGCTGTAATATCAGCCCCGGTTATATCCCCAAGTGCTGTAATATCAGCCACATTTACAGTCCCCCATTGCTGAAATTTCAGCCCCGGTTACACACTGCGCTCAGTGCTGTAATATCAGCCCCGGTTACAGCCCCTCAGTGCTGCAATATCAGCCCCGGTTACACTCCGCAGTGCTGTAATATCAGCCCCGGTTACAGCCCCTCAGTGCTGTAATATCAGCCCCGGTTACATAATGCGCTCAGTGCTGTAACATGGTTAGAATTGCAGCCACAGTGTAGAGCTGGTTTCTATTGGTGAGATCTGTCACGGTAACACACTCGGAGCTGAGTCTGTGGGCGGGGAGGGGAGGGGGTGGGGTGGGGGGGGAGATGGTGTGGGTGGAGGGGTGGATGCTGTGGGGCGGGGGCAGTATTTATCCCGCAGTATTTAACGTGCCTGTGGTGTGTCTTGAACCCTTGCAGGACGGTGAATGCGGAGAGTCTGGATCTGGAGCAGGAAGTGGACCCACTGAACGTCGATCATTTCTCCTGTACCCCTCTGGTGAGCTCCGTCAGTTGCCAGGAGCTGATTCATGAATCTGTCTGCTGCCGTGTGTTGTATTTGAGTGTGTGAGGGGCCCCTTCTCCCGGGGGTTGACGGACCGATCGGCTGGCCGTGGTTCCGAGCTCTGGTTGTGCTGAGACGGCCAATTTCAACCAGGCGAGAGTTAGGCTCAGGGCCCCGGGGTTCCTGTCACTGGAACCTGTGTGCCGATAACCAGCGAGCCAGGGGCTTAGGATCCTTCTCCCCACCCCCGCCCCTCCCCTGCCACCGCAGAGAGGTTTAGGGAGGGAATTCCAGAGCTTGGGGCCCAGGCAGCTGAAGGCAGGGCCACCAATGGTGGAGCGATGGAAATCGGGGATTGGGCGAGAGGTCAGAATTGGAGGAGCGCAGAGATCTCGGGGTGGGGGGGGGGGTTGTGGGGCTGGAGGGGGTTACAGAGATAGGAAAGGCCGAGGGCCATGGAGGGATTTGTAAACAATTCTAAAATCGAGGTGTTGCCGGACTGGGAGCCAATGTAGATCAGCGAGCACAGAGGGTGATGGGTGAGCGGGACTCGGTGCGAGTTAGGACACGGGGCAGCGAGCACAGGGGGTGATGGGTGAGCGGGACTCGGTGCGAGTTAGGACACGGGGCAGCGAGCACAGGGGGTGATGGGTGAGCGGGACTCGGTGCGAGTTAGGACACGGGGTCAGCGAGCACAGGGGGTGATGGGTGAGCGGGACTCGGTGCGAGTTAGGACACGGGGCAGCGAGCACAGGGGGTGATGGGTGAGCGGGACTCGGTGCGAGTTAGGACACGGGGACAGCGAGCACAGGGGGTGATGGGTGAGCGGGACTCGGTGCGAGTTGGGACACGGGGTCAGCGAGCACAGGGGGTGATGGGTGAGCGGGACTCGGTGCGAGTTAGGACACGGGGTCAGTGAGCACAGGGGGTGATGGGTGAGCGGGACTGGGTGCGAGTTAGGACACGGGGGGGCAGCCGAGGTTTGGGTGCGATGACGGTGTGGTTGCAATGCAGAGTGTATGTGTCTGGACAGCGGAGTGTGATCTGACAGCAGCTCCTTTCTGATACAATCACGGCGGGGTTTGTTTGTATTCCTGCAGATGTGGGCCTGCGCGCTGGGCCATGCTGACGCAGCCGTCACCCTGTACGGGTGGAACAGCAACGCCCTTTCCATCCCTGACTCGTTGGGACGCCTCCCTCTGCACGTGGCGCACTCTCGCGGTCACATAAGGCTGGCCATGCGTCTGGAAGAGCTGCAGAGGCAAGATGGCCAGGTGCAGGGAAGCCCGATCAGGCCCAAGCAACAGGAAATGGATCGAACAGACACAACCTGGCAGCTGTGGACAGGCAGCACCCCTGGCGCTGCCAAGGCACCATCGCCCTTGTCAACGAGCCCAGACACAGGTATGGACGCAGGGCCCCTCCACCTCTCTCCCTCCACCTCCCTCCAAACGTCGCGCTGCTTACCGAGGGCACAGCGCGGAGCTGGCTGTCGGTCACAGCACTCGACCCGGGGTTGCAGTAGCTCATCGTGGCAGGCAGAGGGTCCCAGCCTGTGTTGGTGCCGCGACACGTGGCAGCAGGGAGCTGCGGGGGCGGGGGGCAGGGGGGGTGGTGCACACAGAGCTCCAGCCCGCCCCCCATCCGCCCCCCCCCCCCATCCCTCACCTCCCAGGTTCCCCGGGCCCTTGCTGGGCTACCCTGAGAATAGAGGGTCTCTGTGGGGCTGCACACAACCAATTATCGGGGGGGGGTTGGGGAGTTTCGGCTGCGCCCCGTTTGGGGGCGGTAACGACCGGGAGGCGAGACGTTTCGCTCCAGCCCCCCGCCCCCCCGCTCGGGCACTGGCGGGACAGACATGTCGGGAGACGGGGCACAGCCCTGCCGCGTAGATTGTGGGGGGGTGGCGGGGGGGGGCTCTCCCCTTCTCCGCGGTGATGAACGGCCTCCGTGGAGCACCGATCGCGGCACGCGCCGTGGAGCACCGATCGCGGCACGCACCGTGGAGCACCGATCGCGGCACGCACCGTGGAGCACCGATCGCGGCACGCACCGTGGAGCACCGATCGCGGCACGCACCGTGGAGCACCGATCGGTCAAAGCGGCGACGGCGCACTGGGCAACTTTCGGGGAAATTGTGTTTTTTTTTTACCCCCCCCCCCCTCACGGCCGACACGTCCCCCTTTAACTGGGGTCCCGCATGCGGCCGGCCGCACGGTACGCGCTCTCCCCCCCCCCCCCCCCCGAAACTGTGGCTAGCACCACCCGCCGCATTGTCAGGGGGCGATGGCGGGTTGCTGAGCAACGGTGATGACGTCTGCATCGCCGGCGCTACGGGTTACCGCCGCGGAATTTCGCGGCTGTTGTTAGCGGCTCTGTGTCCGGGCGCGATGTTTGCGCCCCGTAAACGCCCCGCGTATCTCGGCCATTTTGTTTGAACCGGTGAAGCAGCGCGCGGGGGAGGGGGTTTACACCCGGGACAGCGGGGGGAGGGGTGGGGGGGGGTTTACACCCGGGACAGCGGAGGGAGGGGTGGGGGGGGGTTTACACCCGGGACAGCGGGGGGGGGGGGGGGGCGGTTTACACCCGGGACAGCGGAGTGGGGGGGTTTACACCCGGGACAGCGGAGGGAGGGAGGGGGGGGGGGTTTACACCCGGGACAGCGGAGGGAGGGAGGGGGGGGGTTTACACCCGGGACAGCGGGGGGGGGGGGGGGGGGCGGTTTACACCCGGGACAGCGGAGTGGGGGGGTTTACACCCGGGACAGCGGAGGGAGGGAGGGGGGGGGGGTTTACACCCGGGACAGCGGAGGGAGGGAGGGGGGGTGGGTTTACACCCGGGACAGCGGAGGGAGGGGTGGGGGGGGGGTTTACACCCGGGACAGCGGAGGGAGGGAGGGGGGGGGTTTACACCCGGGACAGCGGAGGGAGGGGTGGGGGGGGGTTTACACCCGGGACAGCGGAGGGAGGGAGGGGGGGGTTTACACCCGGGACAGCGGGGGGGGGGGGGTTTACACCCGGGACAGCGGAGGGAGGGGGGGGGGCGGTTTACACCCGGGACAGCGGAGTGGGGGGGTTTACACCCGGGACAGCGGAGGGGGGGGGGGGGTGGGGTTTACACCCGGGACAGCGGAGTGGGGGGGGGGGGGTTTACACCCGGGACAGCGGAGGGAGGGGGGGGGTGGGGTTTACACCCGGGACAGCGGAGTGGGGGGGGGGGTTTACACCCGGGACAGCGGAGGGAGGGGGGGGTTTACACCCGGGACAGCGGAGGGAGGGGGGGTTTACACCCGGGACAGCGGAGGGTGGGGGGGGGGGGGGGCGGTTTACACCCGGGACAGCGGGGGGTGGGGTGGGGGTTTACACCCGGGACAGCGGGGGGTGGGGTGGGGGTTTACACCCGGGACAGCGGGGGGGGGGTGGGGGTTTACACCCGGGACAGCGGAGGGAGGGGGGGGGTTTAGGTCGGCTCTGATCCAGTGCCGAGGCGATCGGCCGAGGGTTTGGGCGCCGTGCTGGTGCTGTGTTGGTTTTGACCTTGCCGTCGACTCCCCCCCTCCCCCCCCCCCCCTCTCTCTCACCCCTGCGCAGGTCTCAGCACAGTGAGCAGCAGCTCGTCGCCCTCCTCATTGTCGGAGGGCTCGGGACCCCCGTCGGTGACCTCGGCCTACTCCAGCGGCTCGGTGCACAGAGACACGCCGGTCACCAGCCCCGAGCTGGGCCCGAGCGCCGAGAGCGACGTCGCCATGGAGATCTGCGAGGCCCCACCATCGCTGCCGCCGGCCGGCTGCACCGCCCCGGGAGCCGAGAGCTCGGGCCCCGCCGACAGCAAGGACAAAGCCAGCCGGCGGTGCTACCTGTGCGCCGAGCCCGAGCAGCGCCGATACCGCACCGCCGGCTCGGCACTGCACTGTGGCACCGCCGACTCGCATTTCTTCCTGGACTACGAGGCCACCCTGGTGACAAACAGCACGAGGCCGTTCACCATAGCAACCGGCCGAGACCCTATGGAGACGGAGCTGATGCGGTTCAGCGAGAATGCCGAGAATGAGGAGTTCCTGCCTTCCGTCGATGTCTTACAGGTAATGGAAAACTTCCGTCCCACCGCCGGCGCCTGGCGCCATCGTCACCGGCCTGCCGGCAACGTCCGGTACAGAGTCCCGCCCCCCCCCCCCCCGACCTATGACCCGCATCGGTCCCCCTCCACAAACTCCATTCCCCAGCCACGGACTCCACCCCTCTCTCCAACTCTTGTCTGAGGCTGAACCAGACTGCTCACAACCTTCGCTGTCATATTTGACACTGAAATGAGCTTCCGGCCACATATCCGCAGCGTAACCAAGACCGAATATTTCCGCCTCGGTAACATCGCCCGTCTCCGCCCCCTGCCTCAGCTCATCCGCTGCTGAAGCCCTCATCCGTGCCTTTGTTACTTCTAGACTTGACTGTTCCAACGCACTCCTGGCTGGCCTCCCACATCTTACCCGACGTAAACTAGAGGTGGTCCACAACTTGGCTGTCCCCGTGTCCTAACTCGCACCGAGTCCCGCTCACCCATCACCCCCTGTGCTCGCTGCCCCGTGTCCTAACTCGCACCGAGTCCCGCTCACCCATCACCCCCTGTGCTCACTGCCCCCGTGTCCTAACTCGCACCGAGTCCCGCACACCCATCACCCCCTGTGCTCACTGCCCCCGTGTCCTAACTCGCACCGAGTCCCGCTCACCCATCACCCCCTGTGCTCGCTGCCCCCGTGTCCTAACTCGCACCGAGTCCCGCTCACCCATCACCCCCTGTGCTCGCTGCCCCCGTGTCCTAACTCGCACCGAGTCCCGCTCACCCATCACCCCCTGTGCTCACTGCCCCCGTGTCCTAACTCGCACTGTGTCCCGTTCACCCATCACCCCCTGTGCTCGCTGCCCCCGTGTCCTAACTCGCACAGAGTCCCGCTCACCCATCACCCCCTGTGCTCGCTGCCCCCGTGTCCTAACTCGCACAGAGTCCCGCTCACCCAGCATCCCCTGTACCTACTGCCCCCGTGTCCTAACTCGCACCGAGTCCCGCTCACCCAGCATCCCCTGTACTGATTGCCCCGTGTCCTAACTCGCACCGAGTCCCACTCACCCATTATCCCCTGTACTGACTGCCCCGTGTCCTAACTCGCACCGAGTCCCGCTCACCCTTCACCCCCTGTGCTCGCTGACCTACACTGGCTCTCGGTTAAGCAACTCCTCGATTTCAAAATTCTCAGCCTTGTTTACCAACCCCTTCATGGCCCTCGCCCCCTCCCTATCTCTGTAATCTCCTCCAGCCCCACAACCCCCCGAGATATCTGCGCTCCTCTAATTCTGCCCTCCTGACCATCCCTGATTATAATCGCTCCACCATCGGTGGCCGTGCCTTCTGTTGCCTGGGCCCCAGTCTCTGGAACTCCCTCCCTAAACCTCTCCGCCTCGCTACCTCTCTTTCTTCCTTCAAGACGCTCCTTAAAACTGACCTCTTTGACCAACCTGCCCTAATTTCTTCTTATGTGGCTCAGGGTCAAAAATGTTTTTGTTTTGTCTGAAAACACTCCTGTGAAACGCCTTGGGACATCTTACTACGTGAAAGGTGCTCTTTCAATACAAGTATTTCTGTCTTTCTTTCTCTCTTTCTTCGATGCACCTTCACTCCTCATCCTTCTCCAGCTGGTTGTGCAAAGTGCCCCTTTACTCGTGCTCCCATTGCTGAAACAGCAATTAGCACTCACAACCCGGCAGTCCGGCCTTCCCCCTAAACGTGCCTCCTGATCGTGACATAGTCTCCTCAAAGGTTATCTGTTTGGCCTCCCTCAGCCTCGTTCTAACCCCTGTTAGCGTCCATCGCCCCCCCCTCCCCCCTCCCCCCCCCCCCCCCGCTCCGCTCCCCCTCCCCCCCCTCTGTGCATCTTACACCATGATCTTACAATGTGAATCGTTGCTGGTAATGTTGTAATGGTAGCAGCGATCTGATCTTCTCCCCACGGGACGATCCAGTTATTGTCCACCAAACACAAAAAGTGAGTATGCAGGTACAGCAAGTAATCAGGAAGGCAAATGGGATGTTGGCCTTTATTGCAAGGGCAGATGGAGTATAAAAGCAGAGAAGTCCTGCTCCAACTGGACAGGGTATTGGTGAGGCCACACCTGGAGTACTGCGTGCAGTTTTGGTCTCTGTGTTTAAGAAGGGATATACTTGCATTGGAGGCAGTTCAGAGAAGGTTCACTCGGTTGATTCTTGAGATGAAGGGGTTGGTTTATGAGGAAAGGTTGAGCAGGTTGGGCCTGTACACATTGGACTTTAGAAGAATGAGAGGTGATCTTATTGAAATGTTTAAGATTCTGAAGGGGCTCGACAGGGTGGATGCAGAGAGGATGTTTCCCCTCGTGGGGGAATCTCGAACTAGGGGGCAGAGTTTCAGAATAAGGGGTCGCCATTTAAAACTGAGATGAGGAGGAATTTCTTCTCTAAGAGGGTTGTAAATTTGTGGAATTCTCTGCCCCAGAGAGCTGTGGAACCTGGGACATTGAATGTATTTTTGGATGATACGGGAGGCCAGGGGAGCGGGTGGGGAAGAGGAGTTGAGTCCATGATCGGATCAGCCATGATCTTATTGAATGGCGGAGCAGGCTCGAGGGGCCGAATGGCCGACTCTTGCTGCTGTATATGTTGTTATGTGACACGATGCTGATCACTGTCCATCCTACCTCTGCCTGTCCCCACAGGTGGACATGATCACCTTGGCTGAGCAGATTATTGAGGCCACGCCGGATCGCATCAAGCAGGAGGAGTTTAACACGGTCGACACGCCTCTGAAAGAGCGACAGGACAACATGGCCATCAACGACACCATGACCTGGCTCGCCAGCTACCTGGAGAATGTGGACCAGTTGCCCAACTTCTCCCAGCACAGGTAGGGCCAGCGGGATGAGGCCGGGGGCCGGGAAACCCATCCGGGTCTGCCCCGTATAACACTGGGGTACAGTACTGGTGGACACAGGTGTGTCGCTGTATAACACTGGGGTACAGTACTGGTGGGTACAGGTCTGTCACTGTATAACACTGGGGTACTGTACTGGTGGGTACAGGTCTGTCACTGTATAACACTGAGGTGCAGTACTGGTGGGTACAGGTCTGTCACTGTATAACACTGGAGTACAGTACTGGTGGGTACAGGTCTGTCACTGTATAACACTGAGGTGCAGTACTGGTGGGTACAGGTCTGTCACTGTGTAACACTGGGGTACAGTACTGGTGGGTACAGGTGTGTCACTGTATAACACTGGGGTACAGTACTGGTGGGTACAGGTCTGTCACTGTATAACACTGGGGTACAGTACTGGTGGGTACAGGTCTGTCACTGTATAACACTGGGATACAGTACTGGTGGGTACAGGTCTGTCACTGTATAACACTGGGATACAGTACTGGTGGGTACAGGTCTGTCACTGTCTAACACTGGGGTACAGTACTGGTGGGTACAGGTCTGTCACTGTAACACTGGGATACAGGTCTGTCGCTGTATAACACTGGGGTACAGTACTGGTGGGTACAGGTGTGTCACTGTATAACACTGGGGTACAGTACTGGTGGGTACAGGTCTGTCACTGTATAACACTGGGGTACAGTACTGGTGGGTACAGGTGTGTCACTGTATAACACTGGGGTACAGTACTGGTGGGTACAGGTCTGTCACTGTATAACACTGGGGTACAGTACTGGTGGGTACAGGTCTGTCACTGTATAACACTGGGATACAGTACTGGTGGGTACAGGTCTGTCACTGTCTAACACTGGGGTACAGTACTGGTGGGTACAGGTCTGTCACTGTAACACTGGGGTACAGGTCTGTCGCTGTATAACACTGGGGTACAGTACTGGTGGGTACAGGTCTGTCACTGTATAACACTGGGGTACAGTACTGGTGGGTACAAGTCTGTCACTGTAACACTGGGGTACAGGTCTGTCACTGTATAACACTGGGGTACAGTACTGGTGGGTACAGGTCTGTCACTGTATAACACGGGTGTACAGTACTGGTGGGTACAGGTCTGTCACTGTGTAACACTGGGGTACAGGTCTGTCACTGTATAACACTGGGGTACAGTACTGGTGGGTACAGGTCTGTCACTATATAACACTGGGGTGCAGTACTGGTGGGTAAAGGTCTGTCACTGTATAACACTGGGATGAAGTACTGATGGGTACAGGTTTGTCACTAACACTGGGGTACAGTACTGGTGGGTACAGGTCTGTCACTGTATAACACTGGGGTACAGTACTGGTGGGTACAGGTCTGTCACTGTATAACACTGGGATGAAGGACTGGTGGGTACAGGTCTGTCATTGTATAACACTGGAGTACAGTACTGGTGGGTACAGGTCTGTCACTGTATAACACTGGGGTACAGTATTGGTGGGTACAGGTCTGTCACTGTATAACACTGGGGTACAGTACTGGTGGGTACAGGTCTGTCACTGTATAACACTGGGGTACAGTACTGGTGGGTACAGGTCTGTCACTGTATAACACTGGGGTACAGTACTGGTAGGTACAGGTCTATCACTGTATAGACTGCGGTACAGTACTGGTGGGTACAGGTCTGTCATTGTATAACACTGGGATGAAGGACTGGTGGGTACAGGTCTGTCACTGTATAACACGGGGGTACAGTACTGGTGGGTACAGGTCTGTCACTGTGTAACACTGGGGTACAGGTCTGTCACTGTATAACACTGGGGTACAGTACTGGTGGGTACAGGTCTGTCACTGTATAACACTGGGGTGCAGTACTGGTGGGTACAGGTCTGTCACTATAACACTGGGGTACAGTACTGGTGGGTACAGGCCTGTCACTGTATAACACTGGGGTACAGTACTGGTGGATACAGGTCTGTCACTGTATAACACTGGGATGAAGTACTGGTGGGTACAGGTTTGTCACGAACACTGGGGTACAGTACTGGTGGGTACAGGTCTGTCACTAACATTGGGGTACAGTACTGGTGGGTACAGGTCTGTCACTGTATAACACTGGGGTGCAGTACTGGTGGGTACAGGTCTATCACTGTATGACACTGGGGTACAGTACTGGTGGGTACAGGTCTGTCATTGTATAACACTGGAGTACAGTACTGGTGGGTATAGGTCTGTCACTGTATAACACTGGGGTACAGTACTGGTGGGTACAGGTCTATCACTGTATAACACTGGGGTACAGTACTGGTGGGCACAGGTCTATCACTGTATAACACTGGGGTACAGTACTGGTGGGCACAGGTCTATCACTGTATAACACTGGGATGAAGGACTGGTGGGTACAGGTCTATCACTGTATAACACTGGGGTACAGTACTGGTGGGTACAGGTCTATCACTGTATAACACTGGGGTACAGTACTGGTGGGCACAGGTCTATCACTGTATAACACTGGGGTACAGTACTGGTGGGTACAGGTCTATCACTGTATAACACTGGGGTACAGTACTGGTGGGCACAGGTACGGGTAATTCTGCAGTAACCGGGTGGAAGTGGATATGAACAGGGTGTGAATGGTTGTGGCCTGGCTGGTTGTGGAGGATTGTGACGCCCTCAGTCTGACGGCTGGTTCGCTGTGGCACTGAGTGCTGTGCGGCTGGGAAGAGGTGACATTGAGGCAGCCTGAATGTGACTAGCTCCTTTGCCCTCCCCCGGGGGTTGATAGTGCGAGATATTCTGATTGTGGCTGCATGCCGCCCTGTGTTAGGTTCCCATCTGACGCACATGCTGACCGCTTGGAATCGTCAGGAAATGCGGGGGGGAGCTGAGAAGTGGGTGGGGACTGTGTGCGGGGCGGATCATCTGTGCAGGGCGTGTTTATCCTGTAACATGAGCACAGCCAGTTATTTCAGAGTTTTCAGACCGGCTGTACCTCCTCCTTCAAACCACCGACCCTCCCAAACTCTGTCTCTGCTCTTGCACACAGCAACAGCTCTCCCACCCAGGTACTGGTGAGGCCACACCTGAAGTACTGCGTACAGTTTTGGCCTCCGTATTTAAGGAGGGATATACTTGCATTGGAGGCTGTTCAGACAAGGTTCACTCGGTTGATTCCTGGGATGAAAGGGGTTGTCTTATGAGGAAAGGTTGAGCAGGTTGGGCCTGTACCCATTGGAGTTTAGAAAACTGAGAGGTGATCTTATTGAAACATTTAGGATTCTGAGGGGGGCTCGACAGGGTGGATGCAGAGAGCATGTTTCCCCTCGTGGGGGAATCTAGAACTAGGGGGCATAGTCGCAGAATAAGTGGTCACCCATTTAGAACCGAGATGAGGAGGAATTTCTTCTCTGAGGGTTGTAAATCTGTGGAATTCTCTGCCCCAGAGAGCTGTGGAGGCTGGGTCATTGAATATATTTAAGGCGGAGATAGATAGATTTTTGAATGATAAGGGAGTGAAGGGTTATGGGGAGCGGGCGGGGAAGTGGAGCTGAGTCCATGATCAGCCATGATCTTATTGAATGGCGGAGCAGGCTCGAGGGGCCGAATGGCCGACTCCTGCTCCTATTTCTTATGTTCTTATTGGCGTATGCACTGAATAGCTAACCTGTTTACGATCTCAGTTTGCATCCTGGGTCTGTGCTGTTACCCAGTTGTGACCAGGACGGCTTCTGGGGAGACACAGAAGGTTCTCCTGGTCTCCTGGCCATTATTGTCCCTCAACCAGTACTACTCACAGATCTCAATGCTGCTTATGGGACCTTGTGGTGCGTAAATTAGTCACCTCGTTTCCTACATTACAATATTATTTCATTGTTGAAATGCTGTAGGCATCCTGAGAATGTGAAGGAAACTGTTAGCTCCTCAAGGTTAAGAAGGGCAGTGTAGAGGGAGTTTTACTCTGTAGCTAACCCCATGCTGTACCTGCCCTGGGAATGTTTGACGGGACAGTGTAGAGGGAGCTTTACTCTGTATCTAACCCCGTGCTGTACCTGCCCTGGGGGAGTGTTTGACGGGACAGTGTAGAGGGAGCTTTACTCTGTATCTAAACCTGTGCTGTACCTGCCCTGGGAGTGTTTGATGGGACAGTGTAGAGGGAGCTTTACTCTGTTTCTAACCCTGTGCTGTACCTGCCCTGGGAGTGTTTGATGGGACAGTGTAGAGGGAGCTTTACTCTGTATCTAACCCCGTGCTGTACCTGTCCTGGGAGTGTTTGATGGGACAGTGTAGAGGGAGCTTTACTCTGTATCTAACCCGTGCTGTACCTGTCCTGGGAGTGTTTGATGGGACAGTGTAGAGGGAGCTTTACTCTGTATCTAACCCCGTGCTGTACCTGCCCTGGGAGTGTTTGATGGGACAGTGTAGAGGGAGCTTTACTCTGTATCTAACCCCGTGCTGTATCTGCCCTGGGAGTGTTTGATGGGACAGTGTAGAGGGAGCTTTACTCTGTATCTAACCCCGTGCTGTACCTGCCCTGGGAGTGTTTGATGGGACAGTGTAGAGGGAGCTTTACTCTGTATCTAACCCCGTGCTGTACCTGCCCTGGGAGTGTTTGATGGGACAGTGTAGAGGGAGCTTTACTCTGTATCTAACCCCGTGCTGTACCTGCCCTGGGAGTGTTTGATGGGACAGTGTAGAGGGAGCTTTACTCTGTATCTAACCCCCTGTACCTGCCCTGGGAGTGTTTGATGGGACAGTGTAGAGGGAGCTTTACTCTGTATCTAAGCTGGGCATGTCGGGCACAGAACATCCTTTATTTAAATACAAAAGTCAGAAAACTATTTTTTTAAATTATGGTACAGTAATTTGGATCATTCTGATTTGAGATTATTGAACATTGCTCCTCCATTGATAGAATCACGGAACGGTTACAGAGGAAGGAGGCCATTCAGCCCATCGAGCCCGTGTCGACTCTCAGTCAGTCCCACTGCCCCGCCCTCTCCCCCTAGCCCTACAATTTGTTTCCTTCAGACACTTAGCGAATTCCCTTTTGAAAGATAAAGTTGTGTCTGCCTCCACCACCCTCTCAGGCAGCGCATTCCAGATCCTCACCACTCGCTGCGTAAAAAAGTTTTTTCTTACACCGGGTTTGGTTCTTTTGCCAATCACCTTAAATCTGTGTCCTCTGGTTCTCAACCCTTCCACCAATGGGAGCAGTTTCTCTCAACTCCAGCTTCACCAGTCTATCCACGGAACTGAAGTCCATCATCCCTGGAGTCATTCTCGCAAATTTTTTCTGCACATTCTCTGAGACTTCAAGTGCGGTACCCAGAATAGACGCAGTACTCCAGCTGGTGCCGGACCTTGATACAAGTTTATCATAACATCCGCCCTTGTGTTAGTGGGGAGAGTGCAGCTTGCTGGAGGATTTCCCTCATTGTTGCTCTTGTACTTTTCTCAGATCGGAGTGCAATCAGCCCGAGACCCCGTCACCCAACCCCTGCCTTAGCCCCATCAGCTCGCCACTCAGTGACATCACCTTCGAGAAGGTCGACACCCCCGCCAACACCGATTGGTCGGATTTCCTCAACGCCTCGGCCAACGGGAAGATGGAGAGCGAGTTTGCGCTGCTGACCCTGTCAGACCACGAGCAGTGGGAGCTGTACGAGGCAGCACGGATAATCCAGACCGCTTTCCGCAAGTACAAGGTAAGGCCTCAGCCGGTGATCGGACTCTGCTCCTGTCTGTTGACGTTGTCCATTGTCTCCCGATCCTGTCCCCTGTCCCCCGACCCTGACCCCCCCTGACCCTGAACCCTGACCCTGACCCCTGACCCTGTCCCCCTACCCTGACCCCCCGACCCCTGTCCCCGACCCCCGACCCTGTCCACTGTCCTCCGACCCTGACCCCCCAGACCCTGACTCCTCGACCCTCGACCCCGACCCTGTCCCCCTACCCTGACCCCCTCTACCCTGACCCACCCCACTCTGACCCCCCCCGACTTCTCGACCCCGACCCTGTCCCCCTCCCCTGACCCCCTCTACCCTGACCACCCCCCCCACCTTGACCCCCCCCGACCCTGACCCCCCCCGACCCTGTCCCCCCTGGCCCCGACCTTGAGCCCCTGACACCCCCCTCACCTCCCCCCGCGTTCTGACCCTACAACCCCGCACTTTGACCCCACAACCCTGTGCTCTGACCCCACGACTCCGCGCTCTAACCCCACACTCTGACCCCACGACCCCGCACTCTGATCCCACGACCCCACGCTCTGACCCCAGGGACCCTGAGCTCTGACTCCACGACCCCGCGCTCTGACCCCAACGACCCCGAGCTCTGACCCCACGACCCCGCGCTCTGACGGTGTAAGTACTGTAGACAAAGGGGGAACCCAGCTGTATTTTCGGAGTCGGATCCATCTGCCGCAAGCTCTGCCACCTGGAGTATATCACACACTGAGCCCTGGCCCTGTCAGCGTGACTGGAAACATCCGCGGCCTGGGATCGTGCCCAGCCCAGACTGGGCGCTGTGCTGTTTGCAATCTGGCAGCAGGTCACCGACCCGAAACATTAACTCTGTCTCTCTCCACAGATACTGCCTGGCCCGCTGAGTATTTCCAGCATTCTCCGTGGTTTTAATGTCAGGTTTCCATCACCCGCGGTATTATGGTTTGGTCGCGGGTAAGAGGGATGGATTCCCAGGACTTTTAGGATTCTGATTTAATGGTTTGATTCTAACCGGTGGCCTTTGTTTGTTGAGCAGGGCCGGAGACTGAAGGAGCAACAGGAGATTGCTGCTGCCGTCATCCAACGCTGCTACAGGAAGTACAAGCAGGTAGGGTGCGGCATGAGCGGGTAGATCCAGCGCGTGAGTGAGCGGGTAGATCCAGTGCGTGAGTGAGCGGGTAGATCCAGTGCGTGAGTGAGCGGGTAGATC
This sequence comes from Pristiophorus japonicus, assembly GCF_044704955.1. Classification (NCBI taxonomy): domain Eukaryota; kingdom Metazoa; phylum Chordata; class Chondrichthyes; family Pristiophoridae; genus Pristiophorus; species Pristiophorus japonicus. The sequence goes on from NC_091996.1 coordinate 92,684,692, forward strand.
CAGTGCGTGAGTGAGCGGGTAGATCCAGTGTGTGAGTGAGCGGGTAGATCCAGCGCGTGAGTGAGCGGGTAGATCCAGTGCGTGAGTGAGCGGGTAGATCCAGTGTGTGAGTGAGCGGGTAGATCCAGCGCGTGAGTGAGCGGGTAGATCCAGTGTGTGAGTGAGCGGGTAGATCCAGTGCGGAGTGAGTGGGTAGATCCAGTGCGGAGTGAGCGGGTAGATCCAGCGCGTGAGTGAGCGGGTAGATCCAGTGCGTGAGTGAGCGGGTAGATCCAGTGCGTGAGTGAGCGGGTAGATCCAGTGTGTGAGTGAGCGGGTAGATCCAGTGTGTGAGTAAGCGGGTAGATCCAGTGCGGAGTGAGCGGGTAGATCCAGCGCGTGAGTGAGCGGGTAGATCCAGCGCGTGAGTGAGCGGGTAGATCCAGCGCGTGAGTGAGCGGGTAGATCCAGTGCGGAGTGAGCGGGTAGATCCAGCGCGTGAGTGAGCGGGTAGATCCAGCGCGTGAGTGAGCGGGTAGATCCAGCGCGTGAGTGAGCGGGTAGATCCAGCGCGTGAGTGAGCGGGTAGATCCAGTGCGTGAGTGAGCGGGTAGATCCAGTGCGTGAGTGAGCGGGTAGATGCAGTGCGGAGTGAGCGGGTAGATCCAGTGCGGGAGGTGAGCGGGTAGATCCAGTGCGGAGTGAGCGGGTAGACCCAGTGCAGGAGGTGAGCGGGTAGATCCAGTGCGTGAGTGAGCGGGTAGATCCAGTGCGTGAGTGAGCGGGCAGATCCAGTGCGTGAGTGAGCGGGTAGATCCAGTGCGGAGTGAGCGGGTAGATCCAGTGCGGGAGGTGAGCGCGTAGATCCAGTGCGTGAGTGAGCGGGTAGATCCAGTGCGGAGTAAGCAGTTAGATCCAGTGCGGAGTAAGCGGGTAGATTCAGTGCAGGCCGGGCGGGTAGATCCAGTGCGGAGTGAGCGGGTAGATCCAGTGCGTGAGTGAGCGGGTAGATCCAGTGCGTGAGTGAGCGGGTAGATCCAGTGCGGAGTGAGCGGGTAGATCCAGTGCGGGTGGTGAGCGGGTAGATCCAGTGCGTGAGTGAGCGGGTAGATCCAGTGCGGAGTAAGCAGTTAGATCCAGTGGGGAGTAAGCGGGTAGATTCAGTGCAGGCCGAGCGGGTAGATCCAGTGCGGAGTGAGCAGGTAGATCCAGTGCGGAGTGAGCGGGTAGATCCAGTGCGGAGTGAGCGGGTAGATCCAGTGCGTGAGTGAGCGGATAGATCCAGTGCGTGAGTGAGCGGATAGATCCAGTGCGTGAGTGAGCGGGTAGATCCAGTGCGGAGTGAGCGGGTAGATCCAGTGCGAAGTGAGCGGGTAGACCCAGTGCGGAGTGAGCGGGTAGATCCCGTGCGGAGTGAGCGGTAGATCCCGTGTGGAGTGAGCGGGTAGATCCAGTGCGGAGTGAGCGGGTAGATCCAGTGCGGAGCGAGCGTGTAGATCCAGTGCGGATCGAGCGGGTAGATCCAGTGCGGAGCGAGCGGGTAGATACAGTGCGGAGCGAGCTGGTAGATCCAGTGCGGAACGAGCGGGTAGAACCAGTGCGTGAGTGAGCGGATAGATCCAGTGCGGAGTGAGCGGGTAGACCCAGTGCGGAGTAAGCGGGTAGATCCAGTGCGGAGTGAGCGGGTAGCTCCAGTGCGGAGTGAGCTCTGTGTTGGATCCAGTGCGGAGTGAGCGGGTAGATCCCGTGCGAAGTGAGCGGGTGGATCCAGTGCGGAGTGAGCGGGTGGATCCAGTGCGGAGTGAGCGGGTAGATCCAGCGCGTGAATGAGCGGGTAGCTCCAGTGCGGAGTGAGCTCTGTGTTGGATCCAGTGCGGAGTGAGCGGGTAGATCCAGTGCGAAGTGAGCGGGTAGATCCAGTGCGAAGTGAGCGGGTGGATCCAGTGCGGAGTGAGCGGGTAGATCCAGCGCGTGAATGAGCGGGTAGATCCAGTGCGGAGTAAGCAGTTAGATCCAGTGCAGAGTAAGCGGGTAGATCCAGTGCAGGCCGAGCGGGTAGATCCAGTGCGTGAGTGAGCGGGTAGATCCAGTGCGTGAGTGAGCGGGTAGATCCAATGCGGAGTGAGCGGGTAGATCCAGTGCGAAGTGAGCGGGTAGATCCAGTGCGTGAGTGAGCGGGTAGATCCAGTGCGTGAGTGAGCGGGTAGATCCAGTGCGTGAGTGAGTGGGTAGATCCAATGCGTGAGTGAGCGGGTAGCTCCAGTGCGGAGTGAGCTCTGTGTTGGATCCAGTGCGGAGTGAGCGGGTAGATCCAGTGTGAAGTGAGCAGGTAGATCCAGTGCGGAGTGAGCGGGTAGATCCAGCGCGTGAACGAGCGGGTAGATCCACTGCGGAGTGAACGGGTAGATCCAGTGCGGAACGAGAGGGTAGAACCAGTGAGGAGTGAGCGGGTAGTTCCAGTGCGAAGTGAGCGGGTAGCTCCAGTGCGGAGTGAGCTCTGTGTTGGATCCAGTGCGGAGTGAGCGGGTAGATCCAGTGCGAAGTGAGCGGGTAGATCCAGTGCGGAGTGAGCGGGCAGATCCAGTGCGTGAATTAGCGGGTAGATCCAGTGCGGAGTAAGCAGTTAGATCCAGTGCAGAGTAAGCGGGTAGATCCAGTGCGTGAGTGAGCGGATAGATCCAGTGCGTGAGTGAGCGGGTAGATCCAGTGCGGAGTGAGCGGGTAGATCCAGTGCGAAGTGAGCGGGTAGACCCAGTGCGGAGTGAGCGGGTAGATCCCGTGCGGAGTGAGCGGGTAGATCCAGTGCGGAGTGAGCGGGTAGATCCAGTGCGAAGTGAGCGGGTAGACCCAGTGCGGAGTGAGCGGGTAGATCCCGTGCGGAGTGAGCGGTAGATCCCGTGTGGAGTGAGCGGGTAGATCCAGTGCGGAGTGAGCGGGTAGATCCAGTGCGGAGCGAGCGTGTAGATCCAGTGCGGATCGAGCGGGTAGATCCAGTGCGGAGCGAGCGGGTAGATACAGTGCGGAGCGAGCTGGTAGATCCAGTGCGGAACGAGCGGGTAGAACCAGTGCGTGAGTGAGCGGATAGATCCAGTGCGGAGTGAGCGGGTAGACCCAGTGCGGAGTAAGCGGGTAGATCCAGTGCGGAGTGAGCGGGTAGCTCCAGTGCGGAGTGAGCTCTGTGTTGGATCCAGTGCGGAGTGAGCGGGTAGATCCCGTGCGAAGTGAGCGGGTGGATCCAGTGCGGAGTGAGCGGGTGGATCCAGTGCGGAGTGAGCGGGTAGATCCAGCGCGTGAATGAGCGGGTAGCTCCAGTGCGGAGTGAGCTCTGTGTTGGATCCAGTGCGGAGTGAGCGGGTAGATCCAGTGCGAAGTGAGCGGGTAGATCCAGTGCGAAGTGAGCGGGTGGATCCAGTGCGGAGTGAGCGGGTAGATCCAGCGCGTGAATGAGCGGGTAGATCCAGTGCGGAGTAAGCAGTTAGATCCAGTGCAGAGTAAGCGGGTAGATCCAGTGCAGGCCGAGCGGGTAGATCCAGTGCGTGAGTGAGCGGGTAGATCCAGTGCGTGAGTGAGCGGGTAGATCCAATGCGGAGTGAACGGGTAGATCCAGTGCGAAGTGAGCGGGTAGATCCAGTGCGTGAGTGAGCGGGTAGATCCAGTGCGTGAGTGAGCGGGTAGATCCAGTGCGTGAGTGAGTGGGTAGATCCAATGCGTGAGTGAGCGGGTAGCTCCAGTGCGGAGTGAGCTCTGTGTTGGATCCAGTGCGGAGTGAGCGGGTAGATCCAGTGTGAAGTGAGCAGGTAGATCCAGTGCGGAGTGAGCGGGTAGATCCAGCGCGTGAATGAGCGGGTAGATCCACTGCGGAGTGAACGGGTAGATCCAGTGCGGAACGAGAGGGTAGAACCAGTGAGGAGTGAGCGGGTAGTTCCAGTGCGAAGTGAGCGGGTAGCTCCAGTGCGGAGTGAGCTCTGTGTTGGATCCAGTGCGGAGTGAGCGGGTAGATCCAGTGCGAAGTGAGCGGGCAGATCCAGTGCGGAGTGAGCGGGCAGATCCAGTGCGTGAATGAGCGGGTAGATCCAGTGCGGAGTAAGCAGTTAGATCCAGTGCAGAGTAAGCGGGTAGATCCAGTGCAGGCCGAGCGGGTAGATCCAGTGCGTGAGTGAGCGGGTAGATCCAGTGCGTGAGTGAGCGGGTAGATCCAATGCGGAGTGAACGGGTAGATCCAGTGCGAAGTGAGCGGGTAGATCCAGTGCGTGAGTGAGCGGGTAGATCCAGTGCGTGAGTGAGCGGGTAGATCCAGTGCGCGAGTGAGCGGGTAGATCCAGTGCGGGAGGTGAGCGGGTAGATCCAATGTGTGAGTGAGCGGGTAGATCCAGTGTGTGAGTGAACGGGCAGATCCAGTGCGTGAGTGAGCGGGTAGATCCAGTGTGTGAGTGAGCGGGTAGATCCAGTGCGGAGTGAGCGGGTAGATCCAGTGCGTGAGTGAGCGGGTAGATCCAGTGCGGAGTGAGCGGGTAGATCCAGTGCGGAGTGAGCGGGTAGATCCAGTGCGAAGTGAGCTGGTAGACCCAGTGCGGAGTGAGCGGGTAGATCCAATGTGTGAGTGAGCGGGTAGATCCAGTGTGGAGTGAGCGGGTAGATCCAGTGTGGAGTGAGCGGGTATATCCAGTGCGTGAGTGTGCGGGTAGATCCAGTGCGTGAGTGAGCGGGTAGACCCAGTGCAGAGTGAGCGGGTAGATCCAGTGCGAAGTGAGCGGGTAGACCCAGTGCAGAGTGAGCGGGTAGATCCAATGTGTGAGTGAGCGGGTAGATCCAGTGCGTGAGTGAGCGGGCAGATCCAGTGCGTGGGTGAGCGGGTAGATCCAGTGCGTGAGTGAGCGGGTAGATCCAGTGCGGAGTGAGCGGGTAAATCCAGTGCGGAAGGTGAGCGGGTAGATCCAGTGCGTGAGTGAGCGGGTAGTGCCAGTGCGGAGTAAGCAGTTAGATCCAGTGCGGAGTATGCGGGTAGATTCAGTGCAGGCCGAGCGGGTAGATCCAGTGCGGAGTGAGCGGGTAGATCCAGTGCGGAGTGAGCGGGCAGATCCAGTGCGTGAGTGATCGGGTAGATCCAGTGCGTGAGTGAGCGGGTAGATCCAGTGCGGAGAGAGCGGGTAGATCCAGTGCGAAGTGAGCGGGTAGACCTAGTGTGGAGTGAGCGGGTAGATCCCGTGCGGAGTGAGCGGGTAGATCCAGTGCAGAGTGAGCGGGTAGATCCCGTGCGGAGTGAGCGGGTAGATCCAGTGCGGAGTGAGCGGGTAGATCCAGTGCAGAGTGAGCGGGTAGATCCAGTGCGGAGCGAGCGGGTAGATCCAGTGCGGAGCGAGCGGGTAGATCCAGTGAGGAGCGAGCGGGTAGATCCAGTGCGGAGCGAGCGGGTAGATCCAGTGCGGAGCGAGCGGGTAGATCCAGTGCGGAGCGAGCTGGTAGATCCAGTGCGGAGCGAGCGGGTAGAACCAGTGCGCGAGTGAGCGGATAGATCCAGTGCGGAGTGAGCGGGTAGAACCAGTGCGCGAGTGAGCGGATAGATCCAGTGCGGAGTGAGCGGGTAGACCCAGTGCGGAGTAAGCGGGTAGATCCAGTGCGGAGTGAGCGGGTAGATCCAGTGCGGAGTGAGCGGGTAGATCCAGTGCGGAGTGAGCTCTGTGTTGGATCCAGTGCAGAGTGAGCGGGTAGATCCAATGTGTGAAGTGAGCGGGTAGATCCAGTGAGGAGTGAGCGGGTAGATCCAGTGCGGAGTAAGCAGTTATATCCAGTGCAGAGTAAGTGGGTAGATCCTGTGCAGGCCGAGCGGGTAGATCCAGTGTGTGAGTGAGCGGGTAGATCCAGTGCGGATGGAACGGGTAGATCCAGTGCGAAGTGAGCGGGTAGATCCAGTGCGTGAGCGAGCGGGTAGATCCAGTGCGGAGTGAGCGGGTAGATCCAGTGCGGAGTGAGCGGGTAGATCCAGTGCGTGAGTGAGCGGGTAGATCCAGTGCGTGAGTGAGCGGGTAGACCCAGTGCGGAGTGAGCGGGTAGATCCAGTGCGGAGTGAGCGGTAGATCCAGTGCGAAGTGAGCGGGTAGAACCAGTGCGTGAGTGAGTGGATAGACCCAGTGCGGAGTGAGCGGGTAGATCCAGTGCGGAGTGAGCGGGTAGATCCAGTGCGGAGTGAGCTCTGTGTTGGATCCAGTGCGGAGTGATCGTGTAGATCCAGTGCGGAGTGAGCGGGTAGATCCAGTGTGCAGTGAGCGGGTAGACCCAGTGCTTGAGTGAGCGAGTAGATCCAGTGCGGAGTAAGCAGTTAGATCCAATGTGGAGTAAGCGGGTAGATCCAGTGCGTGAGTGAGCGGGTAGATCCAGTGCATGAGTGAGCGGGTAGATCCAGTGCGCAGTGAACGGGTAGATCCAGTGCGTGAGTGAGCGGGTAGATCCAGTGCGTGAGTGAGCGGGTAGATCCAGTGCGTGAGTGAGCGGGTAGATCCAGTGCGTGAGTGAGCGGGTAGATCCAGTGCGGAGTGAGCGGGTAGATCCAGTGCGTGAGTGAGCGGGTAGATCCAGTGTGGAGTGAGCGGGTAGATCCAGTGCGTGAGTGAGCGGGTAGATCCAGTGCGCAGTGAACGGGTAGATCCAGTGCGTGAGTGAGCGGGTAGATCCAGTGCGGAGTGAGCGGGTAGAACCAGTGCGCGAGTGAGTGGATATACCCAGTGCGGAGTGAGCGGGTAGATCCAGTGCGGAGTGAGCGGGTAGATCCAGTGCGGAGTGAGCTCTGTGTTGGATCCAGTGCGGAGTGATCGGGTAGATCCAGTGCGGAGTGAGCGGGTAGATCCAGTGCGAAGTGAGCGGGTAGATCCAGTGCTTGAGTGAGCGAGTAGATCCAGTGCGGAGTAAGCAGTTAGATCCAGTGTGGAGTAAGCAGGTAGATCCAGTGCAGGCCGAGCGGGTAGATCCAGCGCGTGAGTGAGCAGGTAGATCCAGTGCGTGAGTGAGCGGGTAGATCCAGTGCGTGAGTGAGCGGGTAGATCCAGTGCGTGAGTGAGCGGGTAGATCCAGTGCGTGAGTGACCGGGTAGATCCAGTGCGGAGTGAGCGGGTAGATCCAGTGCGTGAGTGAGCGGGTAGATCCAGTGTGGAATGAGCGGGTAGATCCAGTGCGTGAGTGAGCGGGTCGATCCAGTGCGTGAGTGAGCGGGTAGATCCAGTGCGTGAGTGAGCGGGTAGATCCAGTGCGTGAGTGAGAGGGTAGATCCAGTGCGGAGTGAGCGGGTAGATCCAGTGCGTGAGTGAGCGGGTAGATCCAGTGCGGAGTGAGCGGGTAGATCCAGTGCGTAGTGAGCGGGTAGATCCAGTGCGTGAGTGAGCGGGTAGATCCAGTGCGGAGTGAGCGGGTAGATCCAGTGCGTGTGCTCCGTGTGTCAGGACGATGGAATCTGCGTCAATGGTCAGCCTGTGGCCATCTGATAGACAATCCCTCAGTCCTCCCTCCCCGTCTACTAACCTTCTAGGAGTCCCTGCACAGGATGAAAGATCCCCCGAGGGAGCGTCTGCCCCAGTAACAAACAGCGAGTCAGGAACCGGCACTAACCGCAACAGCCGCAGGTTTGAGGACTGTTCCTGTGGCCTTATTCACCTAAAGGCTTTGTGTCTTAATGCAAGGAGTATCCGCAATAAGGTGGATGAATTAACTGTGCAAATAGATGTTAACAAATATGATGTGATTGGGATTACGGAGACGTGGCTCCAGGATGATCAGGGCTGGGAACTCAACATCCAGGGGTATTCAACATTCAGGAAGGATAGAATAAAAGGAAAAGGAGGTGGGGTAGCATTGCTGGTTAAGGAGGAGATTAAGGCAATAGTTAGGAAGGACATTAGCTTGGATGATGTGGAATCTATATGGGTAGAGCTGCAGAACACCAAAGGGCAAAAAACTTTAGTGGGAGTTGTGTACAGACCTCCAAACAGTAGTAGTGATGTTGGGGAGGGCATCAAACAGGAAATTAGGGGTGCGTGCAATAAAGGTGCAGCAGTTATAATGGGTGACTTTAATATGCACATAGATTGGGCTAACCAAACTGGAAGCAATACGGTGGAGGAGGATTTTCTGGAGTGCATAAGGGATGGTTTTTTAGACCAATATGTCGAGGAACCAACTAGGGGGGAGGCCATCTTCGACTGGGTGTTATGTAATGAGAGAGGATTAATTAGCAATCTCGTTGTGCGAGGCCCCTTGGGGAAGAGTGACCATAATATGGTGGAATTCTGCATTGGGATGGAGAATGAAACAGTTAATTCAGAGACCATGGTCCAGAACTTAAAGAAGGCTAACTTTGAAGGTATGAGGCGTGAATTGGCTGGGATGGATTGGCGAATGATACTTAAGGGGTTGACTGTGGATGGGCAATGGCAGACATTTAGAGACCGCATGGATGAACTACAACAATTGTACATTCCTGTCTGGCATAAAAATAAAAAGGGAAGGTGGCTCAACCGTGGCTATCAAGGGAAATCAGGGATAGTATTAAAGCCAAGGAAGTGGCATACAAATTGGCCAGAAATAGCAGCGAACCTGGGGACTGGGAGAAATTTAGAACTCAGCAGAGGAGGACAAAGGGTTTGATTAGGGCAGGGAAAATGGAGTACGAGAAGAAGCTTGCAGGGAACATTAAGACGGATTGCAAAAGTTTCTATAGATATGTAAAGAGAAAACGGTTAGTAAAGACAAACGTAGGTCCTCTGCAGTCAGAATCAGGGGAAGTCATAACGGGGAACAAAGAAATGGCGGACCAATTGAACAAGTACTTTGGTTCGGTATTCTCGAAGGAGGACACAAACAACCTTCCGGTTATAAAAGGGGTCGGGGGGTCTAGTAAGGAGGAGGAACTGAGGGAAATCCTTATTAGCCGGGAAATTGTGTTGGGGAAATTGATGGGATTGAAGGCCGATAAATCCCCAGGGCCTGATGGACTGCATCCCAGAGTACTTAAGGAGGTGGCCTTGGAAATAGTGGATGCGTTGACAGTCATTTTCCAACATTCCATTGACTCTGGATCAGTTCCTATGGAGTGGAGGTTAGCCAATGTAACCCCACTTTTAAAAAAAGGAGGGAGAAAGAAAACAGGGAATTATAGACCGGTCAGCCTGACATCGATAGTGGATAAAATGATGGAATCAATTATTAAGGATGTCATAGCAGTGCATTTGGAAAGAGGTGACATGATAGGTCCAAGTCAGCATGGATTTGTGAAAGGGAAATCATGCTTGACAAATCTTCTGGAATTTTTTGAGGATGTTTCCAGTAGAGTGGATAAGGGAGAACCAGTTGATGTGGTATATTTGGACTTTCAGAAGGCGTTCGACAAGGTCCCACACAAGAGATTGATGTGCAAAGTTAGAGCACATGGGATTGGGGGTAGTGTACTGACATGGATTGAGAACTGGTTGTCAGACAGGAAGCAAAGAGTAGGAGTAAATGGGTACTTTTCAGAATGGCAGGCAGTGACTAGTGGGGTACCGCAAGGTTCTGTGCTGGGGCCCCAGCTGTTTACACTGTACATTAATGATTTAGATGAGGGGATTAAATGTAGTATCTCCAAATTTGCGGATGACACTAAGTTGGGTGGCAGTGTGAGCTGCGAGGAGGATGCTGTGAGGCTGCAGAGCGACTTGGATAGGTTAGGTGAGTGGGCAAATGCATGGCAGATGAAGTATAATGTGGATAAATGTGAGGTTATCCACTTTGGTGGTAAAAACAGAGAGACAGACTATTATCTGAATGGTGACAGATTAGGAAAAGGGGAGGTGCAAAGAGACCTGGGTGTCATGGTACATCAGTCATTGAAGGTTGGCATGCAGGTGCAGCAGGCGGTTAAGAAAGCAAATGGCATGTTGGTCTTCATAGCAAGGGGATTTGAGTACAGGGGCAGGGAGGTGTTGCTACAGTTGTACAGGGCATTGGTGAGGCCACACCTGGAGTATTGTGTACAGTTTTGGTCTCCTAACCTGAGGAAGGACATTCTTGCTATTGAGGGAGTGCAGCGAAGGTTCACCAGACTGATTCCCGGGATGGCGGGACTGACCTATCAAGAAAGACTGGATCAACTGGGCTTGTATTCACTGGAGTTCAGAAGAATGAGAGGGGACCTCATAGAAACATTTAAAATTCTGACGGGGTTAGACAGGTTAGATGCAGGAAGAATGTTCCCAATGTTGGGGAAGTCCAGAACCAGAGGTCACAGTCTAAGGATAAGGGGTAAGCCATTTAGGACCGAGATGAGGAGAAACTTCTTCACCCAGAGAGTGGTGAACCTGTGGAATTCTCTACCACAGAAAGTTGTTGAGGCCAATTCACTAAATATATTCAAAAAGGAGTTAGATGAGGTCCTTACTACTAGGGGGGATCAAGGGGTATGGCGAGAAAGCAGGAATGGGGTACTGAAGTTGCATGTTCAGCCATGAACTCATTGAATGGTGGTGCAGGCTAGAAGGGCCGAATGGCCTACTCCTGCACCTATTTTCTATGTTTCTATGTTTCTATGATGCCAAACCTGCGGGGAAAGGGGCGGGCGAGTGGGACTGGCTGGCATGGCTCAACGGCCGACTGGGACCTCCTGTGCTGTCACCGCTCTAGGATTCTCGCTGACCCCATGGGAGGACCAGTGCTGAGGCATTTTAATCCGCACCGTGTGTGTCGATAAACAGGTCGGAGGGAGGAAGAGGGTGGGAGGGAGAGGAAGAGAGAGTGGGAGGGAGAGAGAGAAAGTGTGCGTGAGGGAGGGAGGGACAGGGAGAGTGGGAGGGAGTGTGAGTGACGGAGGGAAGGACAGGGAGGGATAGAGAGGGTGTGAGGGAGGGAGAGTGGGAGGGTGCGGGAGGGAGGGACAGAGGGAGGGAGAGTGGGTGATGGAGTGTGAGGGAGGGAGGGAGTGTGAGGGAGGGAGGGAGTGTGAGGGAAAGAGAGGGAGGGAGAGTGGGAGGGTGAGGGAGGGAGTGTGAGGGAGGGACGGAGGGAGGGAGGGAGGGCTGGCCATTGTCCTCTTCGCATTTCCCTTCACTTGTCCCTAAAATGTGAATCTAATTCCAGTTTGCGCAGTTTATTAATGCTCTGGAGATGTTGTACTGTGTGTAGAAGCTGCTGCTTTTCTCCAAAGGCTGTGTGTTCGAGCTGTGCCCTGCGGTCTAATGTTTCTTCCTTGCCCACTGGGTGTTTCATGCTCAGCCAGTATGTTGCCTTGGCTTTACGGCAGGAGTTTGACCCGCACACCCTCAGTACCACCCCTCTGACAGTGCGGCACTCCCTCAGTACTGCCCCTCCGACAGTGCGGCGCTCCCTCAGTACTGCCCCTCCGACAGTGCGGCGCTCCCTCAGTACTGCCCCTCCGACAGTGCGGCGCTCCCTCAGTACTGCCCCTCCGACAGTGCGGCGCTCCCTCAGTACTGCCCCTCCGACAGTGCGGCGCTCCCTCAGTACTGCCCCTCCGACAATACAGCGCTCCCTCAGTACTGCCCCTCCGACAGTGCGGCGCTCCCTCAGTACTGCCCCTCCGACAATACAGCGCTCCCTCAGTACTGCCCCTCCGACAGTGCGGCGCTCCCTCAGTACTGCCCCTCCGACAGTGCGGCGCTCCCTCAGTACTGCCCCTCCGACAATACAGCGCTCCCTCAGTACTGCCTCTCCGACAGTGCAGCACTCCCTCAGTATAGACCCTTCAACAGTGCAGCGCTTCCTCAGTATAGACCCTTCAACAGTGCAGCGCTTCCTCAGTACTGCCCCTCCGACAGTGCGGGGCTCCCTCAGTACTGCCCCTCCGACAGTGCGGAGCCCCCTCAGTACTGCCCCTCCGACAGTGCAGCGCTCCCTCAGTACTGCCCCTCCGACAATGCGGCGCTCCCTCAGTACTGCCCCTCCGACAGTGCGGCGCTCCCTCAGTACTGCCCCTCCGACAGTGCAGCACTCCCTCAGTACTGCCCCTCCGACAGTGCAGCACTCCCTCAGTACTGCTCCTCCGACAATGTGGCTCTCCCTCAGTACTGCCCCTCTGACAGTGCGGTGTTCCCTCAGCACTGCCCCTCCGACAGTGCAGCACTCCCTCAGTACTGCCCCTCCGACAGTGTGGCGCTCCCTCAGTACTGCCCCTCCGACAGTGCGGCGCTCCCTCAGTACTGCCCCTCCGACAGTGCGGCGCTCCCTCAGTACTGCCCCTCCGACAGTGCGGCGCTCCCTCAGTACTGCCCCTCCGACAGTGCGGCGCTCCCTCAGTACTGCCCCTCCGACAGTGCGGCGCTCCCTCAGTACTGCCCCTCCGACAATACAGTGCTCCCTCAGTACTGCCTCTCCGACAGTGCAGCGCTTCCTCAGCATAGACCCTTCAACAGTGCAGTGCTTCCTCAGTACTGCCCCTCCGACAGTGCGGGGCCCCCTCAGTACTGCCCCTCCGACAGTGCGGGGCCCCCTCAGTACTGCCCCTCCGACAGTGCGGCGCTCCCTCAGTACTGCCCCTCCGACAATGCGGCGCTCCCTCAGTACTGCCCCTCCGACAGTACGCCGTTCCCTCAGTACTGCCCTTCCGACAGTGCGGCATTCCCTCAGTACTGCCCCTCCGACAGTGCAGCACTCCCTCAGTACTGCTCCTCCGACAATGTGGCTCTCCCTCAGTACTGCCCCTCTGACAGTGCGGTGTTCCCTCAGTACTGTCCCTCCGACAATGCGGCGCTCCCTCAGAATTGCCTCTCCGACAATGCAGCACTCCCTCAGAATTGCCCCTCCGACAATGCAGCACTCCCTCAGTACTGCCCCTCCCACGGTGCGGCAATCCCTCAGTACTGCCCCTTCGACATTGCGGCGTTCCCTCAGCACTGACCCTCCGACAGTGCAGCACTTTCTCAATACTGCCCCTCCTACAGTGCGCGCTCCCTCAGTACTGACCCTCCGACAGTGCAGCACTTTCTCAATACTGCCCCTCCGACAGTGCGCCGCTCCCTCAGTACTGGCACGCTTGAGGGGGCTCTCCCTCAGTACTGGCACGCTTGAGGGGGCGCTGTGTCCGATCAGCCATGTGCCTGAGTGTCATGCTCTGGTTGACGTCCACGTGTGTCCATTTCCACCCAATTGAAATTGCTTGCTACACAGAGTGGAGAGCCAAAATGGAAAGGTTTTAAGGGAATAATTGCCTTGCAACGGCTTGTGAAAGAAGGCTAGGGTGTGTGGGAGATGGTACTTTGTGGTCTGGTCGAGGTGCTTTGTGTGTGGGAACTGATCTGCACTGATCACACTAACACTGCTGTCTTCATTTCACTAGCTAACATGGATAGCATTGAAGGTAAAACACGTTCACCGTTAACGATTTCTGTTTGCTGATGTAACTGACTGAGTTCTATTGCCTGTCGCTTTCCATCCCCCATAATGGCCCCAGCATCCGGACTCGCTGCCCATTCTCCAGTCAGCCTGTCAGAAAACCCTCAAATTTCATCTTCAATTCTGAAAAGTATTTACAATATTCTGTCAAACGGTGTTCATAGTCTGAAGATTTGTTTAGCCTCTCGCCCTCATTGACACGCACCCAGAGTGGCAGCTTCTGGGTTACAGAGGGGCGTCTCGCACCCACCCTTGACCCAGTCACATTTACCGCATCCATCAGCCCCGCAAACCCTTTACAGCCGCAATAACCCTTCTGTTAAATAACTTACACCCACCTCCATAGCGGCTGGTGCAGAGCGAACGTCACTTGACGTTTATAAAACCAAAGGGGAGAGGTTAAATGGGTGGGAACGAGTCTATGTTCGAAAATCCGTACAATTACATTCTTAAACGCCTGAACCAAAATCGGTGGGAGAAATGAGCTTATTTCTGTTTAACATCCAGTAGTCAGCTGCCCCTGATATCTGAGGTTTCATCACGTCGACGTCAGTGTTTCAAAGTTGCAGTGCACGAGATAAAGGCTGTTCCCCAGAGAGACGGTTGTCTCCCCGGTCCTGCGAGTGTCTGGGAGCCCAGACGTCTTCCCGTCCTGCGGGTGTCTGGGAGCGCAGACGTCTCCCGTGTCTGGGAGCGCAGACGTCTCCCGTGTCTGGGAGCGCAGGCGTCTCCCGTGTCTGGGAGCGCAGGCGTCTCCCGTGTCTGGGAGTGCAGACGTCTCCCGTGTCTGGGAGTGCAGACGTCTCCCGATCCTACGAGTGTCTGGGAGAACAGACGTCGCCCCAGTCCTGCGCGTGCCTGGGAGCCCAGACGTCTCCCGTGTCTGGGAACGCAGACGTCTTCCCCCGTCCTGCGAGTGCCTGGGAGCCCAGACGTTCCCCCCCCCCCCCGTCCTGTGAGTGTCTGGGAGCCCAGACGTCTCCCGTGTCTGGGAGTGTAGACGTGTCCTGGTCCTGCAGCAGGTCACTGCTGGATATTAGCTGCAGGCATGGCGTTGAACAGAGGGGTGTGTGGTAGATTGGGTTATACTGAGACACTGGGTGTTCAGGGGCAATTTGCAGGAGTCATGGGGACAGTGATGTCGGACTATTAAGCGGCTGAGGGACGGGGCAGTGGTTTATAAAGCAGGGTTCACCGGGCATTAAACATTGCAGCAGGAATAGAGCAGGAGATGGCTCGAGCAGAGCACAGTATCGCCCCCTATCTGTGCCAATCCAGTATTGCTCCGCCTCCCAATGACCTGTGAACTCATCCTTTTTTGGCTTGGAAGCAAGTCATCCTCGTTTCGAGGGACTGTCTATGATGCATTTGACTAAATTCCTGCCTTTCTCTGGCCGTCGGGGCTTGGCGCTGCTAGTTCTGTGACCGTAGAGAGCAGCCAGAGCTGAGTGAATCTCTGATGGTGTGTGCTGAACGGCAATCCGTGGACGTCCGCTCACTCTCTCCCCTTTTTACTCCTCTGGCCTTTTCTCTTTTTCGCAGTACGCACTGTATAAGAAAATGACGCAGGCGGCCATCCTGATCCAGAGCAAGTTCCGCAGTTACTACGAACAGAAGCGGTTCCAGCAGAGCCGGCGGGCAGCAGTACTGATCCAGCAGTATTACCGGAGCTACAAGGAGTACGAGAAATACAAGCAGGGCCACCGGGGCAGCGGCCCCTTGCAGCAGAAGATGAAGTAGGTGCTGGGAATATAACCTGGGGGGGTGCGTGCATCCATATCTCTGCCGCACAACCTGCTCCGCACTGATCAACCTCAATAAATCACTGGTCAGGCCCCAGCTGGAGTATTGTGTCCAATTCTGGGCACCATACTTTAGGAAGGGTGTCACGGTCTTGGAGAGGGGGCGGAGGAGATTGACCAGAATGGTCCCGGGGATGAGGGACGACAGTGAGGTGGAGACTGGAGAAGCTGGGGTTGTTCTCCTCGGAGCAGAGAAGGTTAAGAGGAGATTTGATCGAGGTGTTCGGAATCACGAGGGGCTTTGATGGAGTAAATAAGGAGAGACTGTTCCCGGGGCAGGAGGGCGGGTAACCAGAGGGACACAGATTGACGATAATCGGCGATGGAACCAGAGGGGGAGATGGAGAGAAAGTGTTTACGCAGCGAGTTGTTGTGATCGGGAACGCGCTGCCTGAAAGGGCGGTGGGAGCAGATTCAATAGTAACTTTCAAACCGGGAATTGGATAAATACTTGACGGGGAAACATTCACCGGGCTGTGGGGAGAGAGCAGGGGGGAGTGGGACTGATGGGATCGCTTGCTCACAGAGCCGGCACAGGCTCGATGGGCCCAATGGCCTCCTCCTGTGCTGTATCTCACGAGCGAATAGTCAGCTGTCGCAGCCTCCCGCCCCCAGCCCCTGTTGCGGGGTGAGCTGACCTCGGGAATGGGAACAAGTTGGAATCTGTGTGGTGCGTGAGTTCTGACTGGGATCTTTCTGTTCCTGTTGCAGAGCCACATTCCTGACTAAGAAACAGGACCAAGCTGCTCGCAAGATCATGAGGTTTCTGAGGCGCTGCCGGCACAGGTACACACTCGTCACTGCTGCCTCTCACTGGGGTACAGTCCCCCACACCGACACTCAGTGGGGTACAGTCCCCCACACCGACACTCACTGGGGTACAGGTCCCCCACACACTGACTCTCACTGGGGTACAGTCCCACACACCGACACTCACTGGGGTGCAGTCCCCCACACCGACACTCACTGGGGTACGGGTCCCCCACACACTGACTCTCACTGGGGTACAGTCCCCCACACACTGACTCTCACTGGGGTACAGTCCCCCACACACTGACTCTCACTGGGGTACGGGTCACACACACACTGACTCTCACTGGGGTACAGTCCCACACACACTGACTCTCACTGGGGTACAGTCCCACACACACTGACTCTCACTGGGGTACGGGTCCCACACACACTGACTCTCACTGGGGTACAGTCCCCCACACCGACACTCACTGGGGTGCAGTCCCCCACACCGACACTCACTGGGGTACAGTCCCACACACACTGACTCTCACTGGGGTACAGTCCCACACACACTGACTCTCACTGGGGTAAGGGTCCCCCACACACTGACTCTCACTGGGGTACAGTCCCACACACACTGACTCTCACTGGGGTACAGTCCCACACACCGACTCTCACTGGGGTACAGTCCCACACACACTGACTCTCAATGGGGTACGGGTCCCACACACCGACACTCACTGGGGTACAGTCCCACACACACTGACTCTCACTGGGGTATGGGTCCCACACACACTGACTCTCACTGGGGTACGGGTCCCACACACACTGACTCTCACTGGGGTACGGCTATCACACACACTGACTCTCACTGGGGTACGGGTACCACACACACTGACTCTCACTGGGGTACGGCTATCACACACACTGACTCTCACTGGGGTACGGGTCTCACACACACCGACTCTCACTGGGGTACGGGTCCAACACACACTGATTCTCACTGGGGTACGGGCCCCACACACACTGATTCTCACTGGGGTACGGGCCCCACACACACTGGCTCTCACTGGGGTATGGGTCCCACACACACTGACTCTCACTGGGGTACGGGTTCCAGACACACAGACTCTCACTGGGGTATGGATACCACACACACCGACTCTCACTGGGGTACGGGTCCAACACACACTGATTCTCACTGGGGTACGGGCCCCACACACACTGATTCTCACTGGGGTACGGGCCCCACACACTCTGACTCTCACTGGGGTACGGGTCCAACACACACTGACTCTCACTGGGGTACGGGTCCCACACACACTGACTCTCACTGGGTTACGGGTCCCACACACACTGACTCTCACTGGGTTATGGGCCCCACACACACTGACTCCACTGGGGTACGGGTCCCACACAAACTGACTCTCACTGGGGTACAGTTCCACACACACCGACTCTCACTGGGTTACGGGTCCCACACACACTGACTCTCACTGGGTTATGGGCCCCACACACACTGACTCCACTGGGTTACGGGTCCCACACACACTGACACTCACTGGGGTACGGGTCCCACACACACTGACTCTCACTGGGGTATGGGTCCCATTCACACTGACTCTCACTGGGGTATGGGTCCCAGACACACTGGCTCTCACTGGGGTATGGGTCCCACACACACTGACTCTCACTGGGGTACGGGTTCCAGACACACAGACTCTCACTGGGGTACAGTCCCACACACACTGATTCTCACTGGGGTACGGGTTCCACACACACTGACTCTCACTGATGTACAGTCCCACATACACTGACTCTCACTGGGGTACGGGTCCCACACACACTAACTCTCACTGGGGTACGGGTCCCAAATACACTGACTCTCACTGGGGTACGGGTCCCACACACACTGACTCTCACTGGGGTACCGATCTCACACACACCGACTCTCACTGGGGTACGGGTCCAACACACACTGACTCTCACTGGGGTATGGGCCCCACACACACTGACTCTCACTGGGGTACGGGTACCACACACACTGACTCTCACTGGGATACGGATACCACACACACTGACTCTCACTGGGGTACAGTTCCACACACACTGACTCTCACTGGGGTATGGGTCCCACACACACTGACTCTTACTGGGGTACGGGTCCCATACACACTGACTCTCGCTGGGGTACGGGTCCCACACACACTGACTCTCACTGGGATACGGGTCCCACACACACTGACTCTCACTGGGGTACGGGTCCCACACACACTGACTCTCACTGGGGTACGGATCCCACACACACTGACTCTCACTGGGGTACGGGTCCCACACACACTGACTCTCACTGGGGTACGGGTCTCACACACACCGACTCTCACTGGGGTACGGGTCCAACACACACTGACTCTCACTGGGGTATGGGCCCCACACACACTGACTCTCACTGGGTTACGGGTCCCACACACACTGACTCTCACTATGGTATGGGCCCCACACACACTGACTCCACTGGGGTACGGGTCCCACACAAACTGACTCTCACTGGGGTACGCGTCCCACTCACACTGATTCTCACTGGGGTACGGGCCCCACACACACTGACTCTCACTGGGGTACGGGTCCCACACACACTGACTTTCACTGGGGTACAGTCACACACACACTGACTCTCACTGGGGTATGGGTCCCACACACACTGACTCAGCACTGGGGTATGGGTCCCACACACACCGACTCCACTGGGGTATGGGTCCCACACAAACTGACTCCACTGGGGTACGGGTCCCACACACACTGACTCTCACTGGGGTACGGGTCCCACACACACTGACTCTCACTGGGTTACGGGTCCCACACACACTGACTCTCACTGGGGTATGGGCCCCACACACTGACTCTGACTGGGGTACGGGTCCCACACACAGTGACTCTCGCTGGAGTAAAGGTCCCACATACACTGATTCTCACTGGGGCACAGGTCCCACAAACACTGACTCTCACTGGGGTATGGGTCCCACACACACTGACTCTCACTAGGATATGGGTCCCAGACACACTGGCTCTCACTGGGGTACGGGTCCCACACACACTGACTCTCACTGGGGTACAGTTCCACACACACTGACTTTCAATGGGGTATGGGTCCCACACACACTGACTCTCACTGGGGTACGGGTCCCACACACACTGACTCTCACTGGGTTACGGGTCCCACACACACTGACTCTCACTGGGGTACGGGTCCCACACACACTGATTGTCACTGAGGTACAGTCCCACACACACTGACTCTCACTGGGGTACAGTCCCACACACACTGATTCTCACTGGGGTACAGTCCCACACACACTGACTCTCACTGGGGTACAGTCCCACACACACTGACTCTCACTGGGGTACAGTCCCACACACACTGATTCTCACTGGGGTACAGTCCCACACACACTGATTCTCACTGGGGTACAGTCCCACACACACTGACTCTCACTGGGGTACGGGTCCCACACACACTGACTCTCACTGGGGTACGGCTCCCACACACACTGACTCTCACTGGGGTATGGGTCCCACACACACTGACTCTCACTGGGGTACAGTCCCAAATACACTGACTTTCATTGGGGTACGGGTCCCACATACACTGACTCTCACTGGGGTACAGTCCCAAATACACTGACTCTCACTGGGGTACGATCCCACACACACTGACTCTCACTGGGGTACGGGTCCCACACACACTGACTCTCACTGGGGTACGGGTCCCACACACACTGACTCTCACTGGGGTACTGGTCCCACACACACTGACTCTCACTGGGGTACGGGTCCCACACACACTGACTCTCACTGGGGTATGGGTCCCATACAATGACTCTTACTGGGGTTCGATGCCAGACACACTGACTCTAACTGGGGTATGGGTCCCATACACGCTGACTCTCACTGTGGGTACGGGTCCCACACACACTGACTCTCACCGGGGTACGGGTCCCACACACACTGATTCTCACTGGGGTACGGGCCCCCCACACACTGACTCTCACTGGGGTACGGGTCCCACACACACTGATTCTCACTGGGGTACGGGTCCCAGACACACCGACTCTCACTGGGGTATTGGTCCCACACAAACTGACTCTCACTGGGGTACAGTCCCACACACACTGACTCTCACTGGGGTACAGTCACACACACAATGACTCTCACTGGGGTATCGGTCCCACACAAACTGACTCTCACTGGGGTACGGGCCCCACACACACTGACTCTCGCTGGGGTACGGGCCCCACACACACTGACTCCCGCTGGGGTACGGGTCCCACACACACCGACTCTCACTGGGATACGGGCCCCACACACGCTGACTCTCACTGGGGTACAGTCCCACACACACTGACTCTCACTGGGGTATGGGCCCCACACACACTGACTCTCACTGGGGTACAGTCACACACACAATGACTCTCACTGGGATATGGGTCCCACACAAACTGACTCTCACTGGGGTACGGGTCCCACACACACTGACTCTCACTGATATACAGGCCCCACACGCGCTTACTCTCATTGGGGTACAGCTCCCACACACACCGACTCTCACTGGGGTACGGGTCCAACACACACTGACTCTCACTGGGGTACGGGCCCCACACGCGCTTACTCTCATTGGGGTACAGGTCCCACACACACCGACTCTCACTGGGGTACGGGTCCAACTCTCACTGGGGTACGGGCCCCACACACACTGACTCTCACTGGGGTACAGTCACACACACACTGACTCTCACTGGGGTACAGGTCCCACACACACTGACTCTCACTGGGGTACGGGTCCCACACACACTGACTCTCACTTGGTACGAGTCCCACACACACTGACTCTCACTGGGGTACTGGTCCCACACACACTGACTCTCACTGGGGTACGGGTCCCACACACACTGACTCTCACTGGGGTACGGGTCCCATACAATGACTCTTACTGGGGTTCGATGCCAGACACACTGACTCGAACTGGGGTACGGGTCCCACACACACAGACTCTCACTGGGGTACGGGTCCCACACACGCAGACTCTCACTAGGGAATGGGTCCCACACATACTGACGCTCACTGGGGTACGGGTCCCACACACACTGACTCTCACTGGGGTACGGGTCCCACACACACTGACTCTCACTGGGGTACGGCTCCCACACACACTGACTCTCACTGGGGTTTGGGTCCCACACACACTGACTCTCACTGGGGTACAGTCCCAAATACACTGACTCTCATTGGGGTACGGGTCCCACATACACTGACTCTCACTGGGGTACAGTCCCAAATACACTGACTCTCACTGGGGTACAGTCCCAAATACACTGACTCTCATTGGGGTACGGGTCCCACATACACTGACTCTCACTGGGGTACGGGTCCCACATAAACTGACTCTCACTGGGGTACGGGTCCCACATACACTGACTCTCACTGGGGTACAGTCCCAAATACACTGACTCTCATTGGGGTACGGGTCCCACATACACTGACTCTCACTGGGGTACAGTCCCAAATACACTGACTTTCATTGGGGTACGGGTCCCACACACACTGACTCTGACTGGGGTACGGGTCCCACATACACTGACTCTCACTGGGGTACAGTCCCAAATACACTGACTCTCATTGGGGTACGGGTCCCACACACACTGACTCTCACTGGGGTACAGTTCCATACACACTGACTCTCACTGGCATACGGGTCCCACACACACCGACTCTCACTGGGGTAAGGGTCCCACACATATTGACTCTCACTGGGGTACGAGTCCCACACACACCGACACTCACTGGGGGAGGGGTCCCACACACACTGACTCTCACTGGGGTACGGGTCTCACACACACTGACTCTCACTGGGGTACGGGTCCCATACACTGACTCTTACTGGGGTACGGGTCCCACACACACTGACTCTCACTGGGGTACAGTTCCATACACACTGACTCTCACTGGCATACGGGTCCCACACACACCGACTCTCACTGGGGTAAGGGTCCCACACATATTGACTCTCACTGGGGTACGAGTCCCACACACACCGACACTCACTGGGGGAGGGGTCCCTCACACACTGACTCTCACTGGGGTACGGGTCCCACACACACTGCCTCTCACTGGGGTACGGGTCCCACACACACTGACTCTCACTGGGGTATGGGTCCCAGACACACTGACTCTCACTGGGGTATGGGTCCCACACACACTGACTCTCACTGGGGTACAGTCCCAAATACACTGACTCTCACTGGGGTACGGGTCCCACACACACTGACTCTCACTGGGGTATGGGTCCCAGACACACTGACTCTCACTGGGGTACGGGTCCCACACACACTGACTCTCACTGGGGTTAGGGTCCCACACACACACTGACTCTCACCGGGGTACGGGTCCCACACACACAGACTCTCACTGGGGTACGGGTCCCACACACGCAGACTCTCACTGGGGAAGGGGACCCACACATACTGACTCTCACTGGGGTACGGGTCCCACACACACAGACTCTCACTGGGGTACGGGTCCCACACACACTGACTCTCACTGGGATACGGGTCCCACACACACTGACTCTCACTGGGGTACGGGCCCCAAACACACACACACTCTCACTGGGGTACAGTCACACACACAATGACTCTCACTGGGGTATGGATCCCACACACACTGACTCTCACTGGGGTACGGGTCTCACACACACTGACTCTCACTGGGGTACGGGTCCCATACACTGACTCTTACTGGGGTACGATGCCACACACACTGACTCTCACTGGGGTGAGGGTCCCACACACACTAACTCTCACTGGGGTACGGGCCCCACACACACTGACTCTCACTGGGGTACAGTCCCACACACACTGACTCTCACTGGGGTACGGGTCCCACACACACTGACTCTCACTGGGGTACTGGTCCCACACACACTGACTCTCACTGGGGTACGGGTCCCACACACACTGACTCTCACTGGGGTACAGTCCCACACACACTGACTCTCACTGGGGTATGGGTCCCATACAATGACTCTTACTGGGGTTCGATGCCAGACACACTGACTCTAACTGGGGTATGGGTCCCATACACGCTGACTCTCACTGGTGTACGGGTCCCACACACACTGACTCTCACCGGGGTACGGGTCCCACACACACTGACTCTCACTGGGGTACGGGCCCCCCACACACTGACTCTCACTGGGGTACGGGTCCCAGACACACCGACTCTCACTGGGATACGGGTCCCACACACACTGACTCCCGCTGGGGTACGGGTCCCACACACACTGACTCTCACTGGGGTACAGTCCCACACACGCTGACTCTCACTGGGGTACAGTCCCACACACACTGACTCTCACTGGGGTATGGGTCCCACACAAACTGACTCTCACCGGGGTACAGTCACACACACAATGACTCTCACTGGGGTACGGGCCCCACACACACTGACTCTCACTGGGGTACAGGCCCCACACACACTGACTCTCACTGGGGTACGGGTCCCAGACACTCCGAGTCTCACTTGCGTACGGGTCCCAAACACACTGACTCTCACTGGGGTACAGGCCCCACACACACTGACTCTCACTAGGGTACGGGTCCCACACACACTGACTCTCACTGGGGTACGGGTCCCACACACACTGACTCTCACTGGGGTACGGGTCCCACACACACTGACTCTCACTGGGGTACGGGTCCCACACACACTGACTCTCACTGGGGTACGGGTCCCACACACACTGACTCTCACTGGGGTACGGGTCCCACACACACTGACTCTCACTGGGGTACGGGTCCAACACACACTGACTCTCACTGGGGTATGGGCCCCACACACACTGACTCTCACTGGGGTACAGTCACACACACAATGACTCTCACTGGGGTACAGGCCCCACACGCGCTTACTCTCATTGGGGTACAGCTCCCACACACACCGACTCTCACTGGGGTACGGGTCCAACACACACTGACTCTCACTGGGGTACAGTCACACACACACTGACTCTCACTGGGGTACGGGTCCCACACACACTGACTCTCACTGGGGTACGGGTCCCACACACACTGACTCTCACTTGGTACGAGTCCCACACACACTGACTCTCACTGGGGTACTGGTCCCACACACACTGACTCTCACTGGGGTACGGGTCCCACACACACTGACTCTCACTGGGGTACGGGTCCCATACAATGACTCTTACTGGGGTTCGATGCCAGACACACTGACTCTAACTGGGGTACGGGTCCCACACACACAGACTCTCACTGGGGTACGGGTCCCACACACGCAGACTCTCACTGGGGAATGGGTCCCACACATACTGACGCTCACTGGGGTACGGGTCCCACACACACTGACTCTCACTGGGGTTAGGGTCCCACACACACTGACTCTCACTGGCGTACGGATCCCACACACACTAACTCTCACTGGGGTACGGGTCCCATACAATGACTCTTACTGGGGTACGATGCCAGACACACTGACTCTAACTGGGGTACGGGTCCCACACACACAGACTCTCACTGGGGTACGGGTCCCACACACGCAGACTCTCACTGGGGAACGGGTCCCACACATACTGACTCTCACTGGGGTACGGGTCCCACACACACAGACTCTCACTGGGGTACGGGTCCCACACACACTGACTCTCACTGGGATACTGGTCCCACTCACACTGACTCTCGCTGGGGTACGGGCCCCACACACACTGACTCTCACTGGGGTACAGTCACACACACAATGACTCTCACTGGGGTATGGATCCCACACAAACTGACTCTCAATGGGGTACGGGTCCCACACGCACTGACTCTCACTGGGGTACAGGTCCCACACGCGCTTACTCTCATTGGGGTACAGGTCCCACACACACCGACTCTCACTGGGGTACGGGTCCAACTCTCACTGGGGTACGGGCCCCACACACACTGACTCTCACTGGGGTACAGTCACACACACACTGACTCTCACTGGGGTATGGGTCCCACGCACACTGACTCTCACTGGGGTATGGATCCCACACACACTGACTTTCACTGGGGTACGGGTCCCACACACACTGACTCTCACTGGGGTACGGGTCCCACACACACTGACTCTCACTGGGGTACGGGTCCCACACACACTGACTCTCACTTGGTACGAGTCCCACACACACTGACTCTCACTGGTGTACTGGTCCCACACACACTGACTCTCACTGGGGTACGGGTCCCACACACACTGACTCTCACTGGGGTACAATCCCCACACGCGCTTACTCTCATTGGGGTACAGGTCCCACACACACCGACTCTCACTGGGGTACGGGTCCAACTCTCACTGGGGTACGGGCCCCACACACACTGACTCTCACTGTGGTACAGTCACACACACACTGACTCTCACTGGGGTATGGGTCCCACACACACTGACTCTCACTGGGGTATGGATCCCACACACACTGACTCTCACTGGGGTACGGGTCCCACACACACTGACTCTCACTGGGGTACGGGCCCCACACAAACTGACTCTCACTGGGGTACGGGTCCCACACACACTGACTCTCACTGGGGTACAGGCCCCACACGCGCTTACTCTCATTGGGGTTAGGGTCCCACACACACACTGACTCTCACTGGGGTACGGGTCCAACACACACTAACTCTCACTGGGGTACGGGCCCCACACACACTGACTCTCACTGGGGTACAGTCCCACACACACTGACTCTCACTGGGGTACGGGTCCCACACACACTGACTCTCACCGGGGTACGGGTCCCACACACACTGATTCTCACTGGGATACGGGTCCCACACACACTGACTCTCACTGGGGTACAGTCCCAAATACACTGACTCTCATTGGGGTACGGGTCCCACATACACTGACTCTCACTGGGGTACAGTCCCAAATACACTGACTCTCACTGGGGTACGATCCCACACACACTGACTCTCACTGGGGTACAGTCCCACACACACTGATTCTCACTGGGGTACGGGTCCCACACACACTGATTGTCACTGAGGTACAGTCCCACACACACTGACTCTCACTGGGGTACAGTCCCACACACACTGATTCTCACTGGGGTACAGTCCCACACACACTGACTCTCACTGGGGTACAGTCCCACACACACTGACTCTCACTGGGGTACAGTCCCACACACACTGATTCTCACTGGGGTACAGTCCCACACACACTGATTCTCACTGGGGTACAGTCCCACACACACTGACTCTCACTGGGGTACGGGTCCCACACACACTGACTCTCACTGGGGTACGGCTCCCACACAC
Organism: Pristiophorus japonicus; assembly: GCF_044704955.1. NCBI lineage: Eukaryota > Metazoa > Chordata > Chondrichthyes > Pristiophoridae > Pristiophorus > Pristiophorus japonicus. The sequence continues at coordinate 92,710,931 of NC_091996.1, forward strand.
ACTGACTCTCACTGGGGTATGGGTCCCACACACACTGACTCTCACTGGGGTACAGTCCCAAATACACTGACTCTCATTGGGGTACGGGTCCCACATACACTGACTCTCACTGGGGTACAGTCCCAAATACACTGACTCTCACTGGGGTACGATCCCACACACACTGACTCTCACTGGGGTACGGGTCCAACACACACTGACTCTCACTGGGGTACGGGTCCCACACACACTGACTCTCACTGGGGTACTGGTCCCACACACACTGACTCTCACTGGGGTACGGGTCCCACACACACTGACTCTCACTGGGGTATGGGTCCCATACAATGACTCTTACTGGGGTTCGATGCCAGACACACTGACTCCAACTGGGGTACGGGTCCCACACACACAGACTCTCACCGGGGTACGGGTCCCACACACACTGATTCTCACTGGGGTATGGGTCCCATACACGCTGACTCTCACTGGGGTACGGGTCCCACACACACTGACTCTCACCGGGGTACGGGTCCCACACACACTGATTCTCACTGGGGTACGGGCCCCCCACACACTGACTCTCACTGGGGTACGGGTCCCACACACACTGATTCTCACTGGGGTACGGGTCCCAGACACACCGACTCTCACTGGGGTATTGGTCCCACACAAACTGACTCTCACTGGGGTACAGTCCCACACACACTGACTCTCACTGGGGTACAGTCACACACACAATGACTCTCACTGGGGTATCGGTCCCACACAAACTGACTCTCACTGGGGTACGGGCCCCACACACACTGACTCTCGCTGGGGTACGGGCCCCACACACACTGACTCCCGCTGGGGTACGGGTCCCACACACACCGACTCTCACTGGGATACGGGCCCCACACACGCTGACTCTCACTGGGGTACAGTCCCACACACACTGACTCTCACTGGGGTATGGGCCCCACACACACTGACTCTCACTGGGGTACAGTCACACACACAATGACTCTCACTGGGATATGGGTCCCACACAAACTGACTCTCACTGGGGTACGGGTCCCACACACACTGACTCTCACTGATATACAGGCCCCACACGCGCTTACTCTCATTGGGGTACAGCTCCCACACACACCGACTCTCACTGGGGTACGGGTCCAACACACACTGACTCTCACTGGGGTACGGGCCCCACACGCGCTTACTCTCATTGGGGTACAGTCACACACACACTGACTCTCACTGGGGTACGGGTCCCACACACACTGACTCTCACTGGGGTACGGGTCCCACACACACTGACTCTCACTTGGTACGAGTCCCACACACACTGACTCTCACTGGGGTACTGGTCCCACACACACTGACTCTCACTGGGGTACGGGTCCCACACACACTGACTCTCACTGGGGTACGGGTCCCATACAATGACTCTTACTGGGGTTCGATGCCAGACACACTGACTCTAACTGGGGTACAGCTCCCACACACACCGACTCTCACTGGGGTACGGGTCCAACACACACTGACTCTCACTGGGGTACGGGCCCCACACGCGCTTACTCTCATTGGGGTACAGGTCCCAAACACACCGACTCTCACTGGGGTACGGGTCCAACTCTCACTGGGGTACGGGCCCCACACACACTGACTCTCACTGGGGTACAGTCACACACACACTGACTCTCACTGGGGTACGGGTCCCACACACACTGACTCTCACTGGGGTACGGGTCCCACACACACTGACTCTCACTTGGTACGAGTCCCACACACACTGACTCTCACTGGGGTACTGGTCCCACACACACTGACTCTCACTGGGGTACTGGTCCCACACACACTGACTCTCACTGGGGTACGGGTCCCACACACACTGACTCTCACTGGGGTACGGGTCCCATACAATGACTCTTACTGGGGTTCGATGCCAGACACACTGACTCGAACTGGGGTACGGGTCCCACACACACAGACTCTCACTGGGGTACGGGTCCCACACACGCAGACTCTCACTCGGGAATGGGTCCCACACATACTGACGCTCACTGGGGTACGGGTCCCACACACACTGACTCTCACTGGGGTACGGGTCTCACACACACTGACTCTCACTGGGGTACGGCTCCCACACACACTGACTCTCACTGGGGTTTGGGTCCCACACACACTGACTCTCACTGGGGTACAGTCCCAAATACACTGACTCTCATTGGGGTACGGGTCCCACATACACTGACTCTCACTGGGGTACAGTCCCAAATACACTGACTCTCACTGGGGTACAGTCCCAAATACACTGACTCTCATTGGGGTACGGGTCCCACATACACTGACTCTCACTGGGGTACGGGTCCCACATAAACTGACTCTCACTGGGGTACGGGTCCCACATACACTGACTCTCACTGGGGTACAGTCCCAAATACACTGACTCTCATTGGGGTACGGGTCCCACATACACTGACTCTCACTGGGGTACAGTCCCAAATACACTGACTTTCATTGGGGTACGGGTCCCACACACACTGACTCTGACTGGGGTACGGGTCCCACATACACTGACTCTCACTGGGGTACAGTCCCAAATACACTGACTCTCATTGGGGTACGGGTCCCACACACACTGACTCTCACTGGGGTACAGTTCCATACACACTGACTCTCACTGGCATACGGGTCCCACACACACCGACTCTCACTGGGGTAAGGGTCCCACACATATTGACTCTCACTGGGGTACGAGTCCCACACACACCGACACTCACTGGGGGAGGGGTCCCACACACACTGACTCTCACTGGGGTACGGGTCTCACACACACTGACTCTCACTGGGGTACGGGTCCCATACACTGACTCTTACTGGGGTACGATGCCACACACACTGACTCTCACTGGGGTGAGGGTCCCACACACACTGACTCTCACCGTGGTACGGGTCCCACACACACTGACTCTCAATGGGGTACGGGCCCCACACACACTGACTCTCACTGGGGTACAGGCCCCACACACACTGACTCTCACTGGGGTACGGGTCCCACACACACTGACTCTCACTCGGGTACGGGTCCCTCACACACTGACTCTCACTGGGGTACGGGTCCCACACACACTGACTCTCACTGGGGTACTGGTCCCACACACACTGACTCTCACTGGGGTATGGGTCCCAGACACACTGACTCTCACTGGGGTATGGGTCCCACACACACTGACTCTCACTGGGGTACAGTCCCAAATACACTGACTCTCACTGGGGTACGGGTCCCACACACACTGACTCTCACTGGGGTATGGGTCCCAGACACACTGACTCTCACTGGGGTACGGGTCCCACACACACTGACTCTCACTGGGGTTAGGGTCCCACACACACACTGACTCTCACCGGGGTACGGGTCCCACACACACAGACTCTCACTGGGGTACGGGTCCCACACACGCAGACTCTCACTGGGGAAGGGGACCCACACATACTGACTCTCACTGGGGTACGGGTCCCACACACACAGACTCTCACTGGGGTACGGGTCCCACACACACTGACTCTCACTGGGATACGGGTCCCACACACACTGACTCTCACTGGGGTACGGGCCCCAAACACACACACACTCTCACTGGGGTACAGTCACACACACAATGACTCTCACTGGGGTATGGATCCCACACAAACTGACTCTCATTGTGGTACAGCTCCCACACACACCGACTCTCTCTGGGGTACGGGTCCAACACACACTAACTCTCACTGGGGTACGGGCCCCACACACACTGACTCTCACTGGGGTACAGTCCCACACACACTGACTCTCACTGGGGTACGGGTCCCACACACACTGACTCTCACTGGGGTACTGGTCCCACACACACTGACTCTCACTGGGGTACGGGTCCCACACACACTGACTCTCACTGGGGTACAGTCCCACACACACTGACTCTCACTGGGGTATGGGTCCCATACAATGACTCTTACTGGGGTTCGATGCCAGACACACTGACTCTAACTGGGGTATGGGTCCCATACACGCTGACTCTCACTGGTGTACGGGTCCCACACACACTGACTCTCACCGGGGTACGGGTCCCACACACACTGACTCTCACTGGGGTACGGGCCCCCCACACACTGACTCTCACTGGGGTACGGGTCCCAGACACACCGACTCTCACTGGGATACGGGTCCCACACACACTGACTCCCGCTGGGGTACGGGTCCCACACACACTGACTCTCACTGGGGTACAGTCCCACACACGCTGACTCTCACTGGGGTACGGGTCCCACACACACTGACTCTCACTGGGGTACGGGTCCCACACACACTGACTCTCACTGGGGTACGGGTCCCACACACACTGACTCTCACTGGGGTACGGGTCCCACACACACTGACTCTCACTGGGGTACGGGTCCCACACACACTGACTCTCACTGGGGTACGGGTCCAACACACACTGACTCTCACTGGGGTATGGGCCCCACACACACTGACTCTCACTGGGGTACAGTCACACACACAATGACTCTCACTGGGGTACAGGCCCCACACGCGCTTACTCTCATTGGGGTACAGCTCCCACACACACCGACTCTCACTGGGGTACGGGTCCAACACACACTGACTCTCACTGGGGTACAGTCACACACACACTGACTCTCACTGGGGTACGGGTCCCACACACACTGACTCTCACTGGGGTACGGGTCCCACACACACTGACTCTCACTTGGTACGAGTCCCACACACACTGACTCTCACTGGGGTACTGGTCCCACACACACTGACTCTCACTGGGGTACGGGTCCCACACACACTGACTCTCACTGGGGTACGGGTCCCATACAATGACTCTTACTGGGGTTCGATGCCAGACACACTGACTCTAACTGGGGTACGGGTCCCACACACACAGACTCTCACTGGGGTACGGGTCCCACACACGCAGACTCTCACTGGGGAATGGGTCCCACACATACTGACGCTCACTGGGGTACGGGTCCCACACACACTGACTCTCACTGGGGTTAGGGTCCCACACACACTGACTCTCACTGGCGTACGGATCCCACACACACTAACTCTCACTGGGGTACGGGTCCCATACAATGACTCTTACTGGGGTACGATGCCAGACACACTGACTCTAACTGGGGTACGGGTCCCACACACACAGACTCTCACTGGGGTACGGGTCCCACACACGCAGACTCTCACTGGGGAACGGGTCCCACACATACTGACTCTCACTGGGGTACGGGTCCCACACACACAGACTCTCACTGGGGTACGGGTCCCACACACACTGACTCTCACTGGGATACTGGTCCCACTCACACTGACTCTCGCTGGGGTACGGGCCCCACACACACTGACTCTCACTGGGGTACAGTCACACACACAATGACTCTCACTGGGGTATGGATCCCACACAAACTGACTCTCAATGGGGTACGGGTCCCACACGCACTGACTCTCACTGGGGTACAGGTCCCACACGCGCTTACTCTCATTGGGGTACAGGTCCCACACACACTGACTCTCACTGGGGTACGGGTCCAACTCTCACTGGGGTACGGGCCCCACACACACTGACTCTCACTGGGGTACAGTCACACACACACTGACTCTCACTGGGGTATGGGTCCCACACACACTGACTCTCACTGGGGTATGGATCCCACACACACTGACTTTCACTGGGGTACGGGTCCCACACACACTGACTCTCACTGGGGTACGGGTCCCACACACACTGACTCTCACTGGGGTACGGGTCCCACACACACTGACTCTCACTTGGTACGAGTCCCACACACACTGACTCTCACTGGGGTACTGGTCCCACACACACTGACTCTCACTGGGGTACGGGTCCCACACACACTGACTCTCACTGGGGTACAATCCCCACACGCGCTTACTCTCATTGGGGTACAGGTCCCACACACACCGACTCTCACTGGGGTACGGGTCCAACTCTCACTGGGGTACGGGCCCCACACACACTGACTCTCACTGTGGTACAGTCACACACACACTGACTCTCACTGGGGTATGGGTCCCACACACACTGACTCTCACTGGGGTATGGATCCCACACACACTGACTCTCACTGGGGTACGGGTCCCACACACACTGACTCTCACTGGGGTACGGGCCCCACACAAACTGACTCTCACTGGGGTACGGGTCCCACACACACTGACTCTCACTGGGGTACAGGCCCCACACGCGCTTACTCTCATTGGGGTTAGGGTCCCACACACACACTGACTCTCACTGGGGTACGGGTCCAACACACACTAACTCTCACTGGGGTACGGGCCCCACACACACTGACTCTCACTGGGGTACAGTCCCACACACACTGACTCTCACTGGGGTACGGGTCCCACACACACTGACTCTCACCGGGGTACGGGTCCCACACACACTGATTCTCACTGGGGTACGGGCCCCCCACACGCTGACTCTCACTGGGGTATGGGTCCCAGACACACTGACTCTCACTGGGATACGGGTCCCACACACACTGACTCTTGCTGGTGTACGGGCCCCACACACACTGACTCTCACTGGGGTACGGGTCCAACTCTCACTGGGGTACGGGCCCCACACACACTTACTCTCACTGGGGTACAGTCACACACACACTTACTCTCACTGGGGTACGGGTCCCACACACACTGACTCTCACTGGGGTACGGGTCCCACACACACTGACTCTCACTTGGTACGAGTCCCACACACACTGACTCTCACTGGGGTACTGGTCCCACACACACTGACTCTCACTGGGGTACGGGTCCCACACACACTGACTCTCACTGGGGTACGGGTCCCATACAATGACTCTTACTGGGGTTCGATGCCAGACACACTGACTCTAACTGGGGTACGGGTCCGACACACACAGACTCTCACTGGGGTACGGGTCCCACACACGCAGACTCTCACTGGGGAATGGGTCCCACACATACTGACGCTCACTGGGGTACGGGTCCCACACACACTGACTCTCACTGGGGTTAGGGTCCCACACACACTGACTCTCACTGGCGTACGGATCCCACACACACTAACTCTCACTGGGGTACGGGTCCCATACAATGACTCTTACTGGGGTACGATGCCAGACACACTGACTCTAACTGGGGTACGGGTCCCACACACACAGACTCTCACTGGGGTACGGGTCCCACACACGCAGACTCTCACTGGGGAACGGGTCCCACACATACTGACTCTCACTGGGGTACGGGTCCCACACACACAGACTCTCACTGGGGTACGGGTCCCACACACACTGACTCTCACTGGCATACTGGTCCCACTCACACTGACTCTCGCTGGGGTACGGGCCCCACACACACTGACTCTCACTGGGGTACAGTCACACACACAATGACTCTCACTGGGGTATGGATCCCACACAAACTGACTCTCAATGGGGTACGGGTCCCACACGCACTGACTCTCATTGGGGTACAGGTCCCACACACACCGACTCTCACTGGGGTACGGGTACAACTCTCACTGGGGTACGGGCCCCACACACACTGACTCTCACTGGGGTACAGTCACACACACACTGACTCTCACTGGGGTATGGGTCCCACACACACTGACTCTCACTGGGGTATGGATCCCACACACACTGACTTTCACTGGGGTACGGGTCCCACACACACTGACTTTCACTGGGGTACGGGTCCCACACACACTGACTCTCACTGGGGTACGGGTCCCACACACACTGACTCTCACTTGGTACGAGTCCCACACACACTGACTCTCACTGGGGTACTGGTCCCACACACACTGACTCTCACTGGGGTACGGGTCCCACACACACTGACTCTCACTGGGGTACGGGTCCCATACAATGACTCTTACTGGGGTTCGATGCCAGACACACTGACTCTAACTGGGGTACGGGTCCCACACACACAGACTCTCACTGGGGTACGGGTCCCACACACGCAGACTCTCACTGGGGAATGGGTCCCACACATACTGACGCTCACTGGGGTACGGGTCCCACACACACTGACTCTCACTGGGGTTAGGGTCCCACACACACTGACTCTCACTGGCGTACGGATCCCACACACACTAACTCTCACTGGGGTACGGGTCCCATACAATGACTCTTACTGGGGTACGATGCCAGACACACTGACTCTAACTGGGGTACGGGTCCCACACACACAGACTCTCACTGGGGTACGGGTCCCACACACGCAGACTCTCACTGGGGAACGGGTCCCACACATACTGACTCTCACTGGGGTACGGGTCCCACACACACAGACTCTCACTGGGGCACGGGTCCCACACACACTGACTCTCACTGGGATACTGGTCCCACTCACACTGACTCTCGCTGGTGTACGGGCCCCACACACACTGACTCTCACTGGGGTACAGTCACACACACAATGACTCTCACTGGGGTATGGATCCCACACAAACTGACTCTCAATGGGGTACGGGTCCCACACGCACTGACTCTCACTGGGGTAAGGGTCCAACTCTCACTGGGGTACGGGCCCCACACACACTGACTCTCACTGGGGTACAGTCACACACACACTGACTCTCACTGGGGTATGGGTCCCACACACACTGACTCTCACTGGGGTATGGATCCCACACACACTGACTTTCACTGGGGTACGGGTCCCACACACACTGACTCTCACTGGGGTACGGGTCCCACACACACTGACTCTCACTGGGGTACGGGTCCCACACACACTGACTCTCACTTGGTACGAGTCCCACACACACTGACTCTCACTGGGGTACTGGTCCCACACACACTGACTCTCACTGGGGTACGGGTCCCACACACACTGACTCTCACTGGGGTACAATCACCACACGCGCTTACTCTCATTGGGGTACAGGTCCCACACACACCGACTCTCACTGGGGTACGGGTCCAACTCTCACTGGGGTACGGGCCCCACACACACTGACTCTCACTGTGGTACAGTCACACACACACTGACTCTCACTGGGGTATGGGTCCCACACACACTGACTCTCACTGGGGTATGGATCCCACACACACTGACTCTCACTGGGGTACGGGTCCCACACACACTGACTCTCACTGGGGTACGGGCCCCACACAAACTGACTCTCACTGGGGTACGGGACCCACACACACTGACTCTCACTGGGGTACAGGCCCCACACGCGCTTACTCTCATTGGGGTTAGGGTCCCACACACACTGACTCTCACTGGGGTACGGGTCCCACACACACTGACTCTCACCGGGGTACGTGTCCCACACACACTGATTCTCACTGGGGTACGGGCCCCCCACACGCTGACTCTCACTGGGGTATGGGTCCCAGACACACTGACTCTCACTGGGATACGGGTCCCACACACACTGACTCTCGCTGGGGTACGGGCCCCACACACACTGACTCTCACTGGGGTACAGTCACACACACAATGACTCTCACTGGGGTACGGGTCCCACACACACTGACTCTCACTTGGTACGAGTCCCACACACACTGACTCTCACTGGGGTACTGGTCCCACACACACTGACTCTCACTGGGGTACGGGTCCCACACACACTGACTCTCACTGGGGTACAATCACCACACGCGCTTACTCTCATTGGGGTACAGGTCCCACACACACCGACTCTCACTGGGGTACGGGTCCAACTCTCACTGGGGTACGGGCCCCACACACACTGACTCTCACTTGGTACGAGTCCCACACACACTGACTCTCACTGGGGTACTGGTCCCACACACACTGACTCTCACTGGGGTACGGGTCCCACACACACTGACTCTCACTGGGGTACAGTCACACACACACTGACTCTCACTGGGGTACGGGTCCCACACACACTGACTCTCACTGGGGTACGGGTCCCACACACACTGACTCTCACTTGGTACGAGTCCCACACACACTGACTCTCACTGGGGTACTGGTCCCACACACACTGACTCTCACTGGGGTACGGGTCCCACACACACTGACTCTCACTGGGGTACGGGTCCCATACAATGACTCTTACTGGGGTTCGATGCCAGACACACTGACTCGAACTGGGGTACGGGTCCCACACACACAGACTCTCACTGGGGTACGGGTCCCACACACGCAGACTCTCACTAGGGAATGGGTCCCACACATACTGACGCTCACTGGGGTACGGGTCCCACACACACTGACTCTCACTGGGGTACGGGTCCCACACACACTGACTCTCACTGGGGTACGGCTCCCACACACACTGACTCTCACTGGGGTTTGGGTCCCACACACACTGACTCTCACTGGGGTACAGTCCCAAATACACTGACTCTCATTGGGGTACGGGTCCCACATACACTGACTCTCACTGGGGTACAGTCCCAAATACACTGACTCTCACTGGGGTACAGTCCCAAATACACTGACTCTCACTGGGGTACAGTCCCAAATACACTGACTCTCATTGGGGTACGGGTCCCACATACACTGACTCTCACTGGGGTACGGGTCCCACATAAACTGACTCTCACTGGGGTACGGGTCCCACATACACTGACTCTCACTGGGGTACAGTCCCAAATACACTGACTCTCATTGGGGTACGGGTCCCACATACACTGACTCTCACTGGGGTACAGTCCCAAATACACTGACTTTCATTGGGGTACGGGTCCCACACACACTGACTCTGACTGGGGTACGGGTCCCACATACACTGACTCTCACTGGGGTACAGTCCCAAATACACTGACTCTCATTGGGGTACGGGTCCCACACACACTGACTCTCACTGGGGTACAGTTCCATACACACTGACTCTCACTGGCATACGGGTCCCACACACACCGACTCTCACTGGGGTAAGGGTCCCACACATATTGACTCTCACTGGGGTACGAGTCCCACACACACCGACACTCACTGGGGGAGGGGTCCCTCACACACTGACTCTCACTGGGGTACGGGTCCCACACACACCGACAGTCACTGGGGGAGGGGTCCCACACACACTGACTCTCACTGGGGTACGGGTCTCACACACACTGACTCTCACTGGGGTACGGGTCCCATACACTGACTCTTACTGGGGTATGGGTCCCAGACACACTGACTCTCACTGGGGTATGGGTCCCACACACACTGACTCTCACTGGGGTACAGTTCCATACACACTGACTCTCACTGGCATACGGGTCCCACACACACCGACTCTCACTGGGGTAAGGGTCCCACACATATTGACTCTCACTGGGGTACGAGTCCCACACACACCGACACTCACTGGGGGAGGGGTCCCTCACACACTGACTCTCACTGGGGTACGGGTCCCACACACACTGCCTCTCACTGGGGTACGGGTCCCATACACTGACTCTTACTGGGGTATGGGTCCCAGACACACTGACTCTCACTGGGGTATGGGTCCCACACACACTGACTCTCACTGGGGTACAGTTCCATACACACTGACTCTCACTGGCATACGGGTCCCACACACACCGACTCTCACTGGGGTAAGGGTCCCACACATATTGACTCTCACTGGGGTACGAGTCCCACACACACCGACACTCACTGGGGGAGGGGTCCCTCACACACTGACTCTCACTGGGGTACGGGTCCCACACACACTGCCTCTCACTGGGGTACGGGTCCCACACACACTGACTCTCACTGGGGTATGGGTCCCAGACACACTGACTCTCACTGGGGTATGGGTCCCACACACACTGACTCTCACTGGGGTACAGTCCCAAATACACTGACTCTCACTGGGGTACGGGTCCCACACACACTGACTCTCACTGGGGTTAGGGTCCCACACACACACTGACTCTCACCGGGGTACGGGTCCCACACACACAGACTCTCACTGGGGTACGGGTCCCACACACGCAGACTCTCACTGGGGAAGGGGACCCACACATACTGACTCTCACTGGGGTACGGGTCCCACACACACAGACTCTCACTGGGGTACGGGTCCCACACACACTGACTCTCACTGGGATACGGGTCCCACACACACTGACTCTCACTGGGGTACGGGCCCCAAACACACACACACTCTCACTGGGGTACAGTCACACACACAATGACTCTCACTGGGGTATGGATCCCACACACACTGACTCTCACTGGGGTACGGGTCTCACACACACTGACTCTCACTGGGGTACGGGTCCCATACACTGACTCTTACTGGGGTACGATGCCACACACACTGACTCTCACTGGGGTGAGGGTCCCACACACACTAACTCTCACTGGGGTACGGGCCCCACACACACTGACTCTCACTGGGGTACAGTCCCACACACACTGACTCTCACTGGGGTACGGGTCCCACACACACTGACTCTCACTGGGGTACTGGTCCCACACACACTGACTCTCACTGGGGTACGGGTCCCACACACACTGACTCTCACTGGGGTACAGTCCCACACACACTGACTCTCACTGGGGTATGGGTCCCATACAATGACTCTTACTGGGGTTCGATGCCAGACACACTGACTCTAACTGGGGTATGGGTCCCATACACGCTGACTCTCACTGGTGTACGGGTCCCACACACACTGACTCTCACCGGGGTACGGGTCCCACACACACTGACTCTCACTGGGGTACGGGCCCCCCACACACTGACTCTCACTGGGGTACGGGTCCCAGACACACCGACTCTCACTGGGATACGGGTCCCACACACACTGACTCCCGCTGGGGTACGGGTCCCACACACACTGACTCTCACTGGGGTACAGTCCCACACACGCTGACTCTCACTGGGGTACAGTCCCACACACACTGACTCTCACTGGGGTATGGGTCCCACACAAACTGACTCTCACCGGGGTACAGTCACACACACAATGACTCTCACTGGGGTACGGGCCCCACACACACTGACTCTCACTGGGGTACAGGCCCCACACACACTGACTCTCACTGGGGTACGGGTCCCAGACACTCCGAGTCTCACTTGCGTACGGGTCCCAAACACACTGACTCTCACTGGGGTACAGGCCCCACACACACTGACTCTCACTGGGGTACGGGTCCCACACACACTGACTCTCACTGGGGTACGGGTCCCACACACACTGACTCTCACTGGGGTACGGGTCCCACACACACTGACTCTCACTGGGGTACGGGTCCCACACACACTGACTCTCACTGGGGTACGGGTCCCACACACACTGACTCTCACTGGGGTACGGGTCCCACACACACTGACTCTCACTGGGGTACGGGTCCAACACACACTGACTCTCACTGGGGTATGGGCCCCACACACACTGACTCTCACTGGGGTACAGTCACACACACAATGACTCTCACTGGGGTACAGGCCCCACACGCGCTTACTCTCATTGGGGTACAGCTCCCACACACACCGACTCTCACTGGGGTACGGGTCCAACACACACTGACTCTCACTGGGGTACAGTCACACACACACTGACTCTCACTGGGGTACGGGTCCCACACACACTGACTCTCACTGGGGTACGGGTCCCACACACACTGACTCTCACTTGGTACGAGTCCCACACACACTGACTCTCACTGGGGTACTGGTCCCACACACACTGACTCTCACTGGGGTACGGGTCCCACACACACTGACTCTCACTGGGGTACGGGTCCCATACAATGACTCTTACTGGGGTTCGATGCCAGACACACTGACTCTAACTGGGGTACGGGTCCCACACACACAGACTCTCACTGGGGTACGGGTCCCACACACGCAGACTCTCACTGGGGAATGGGTCCCACACATACTGACGCTCACTGGGGTACGGGTCCCACACACACTGACTCTCACTGGGGTTAGGGTCCCACACACACTGACTCTCACTGGCGTACGGATCCCACACACACTAACTCTCACTGGGGTACGGGTCCCATACAATGACTCTTACTGGGGTACGATGCCAGACACACTGACTCTAACTGGGGTACGGGTCCCACACACACAGACTCTCACTGGGGTACGGGTCCCACACACGCAGACTCTCACTGGGGAACGGGTCCCACACATACTGACTCTCACTGGGGTACGGGTCCCACACACACAGACTCTCACTGGGGTACGGGTCCCACACACACTGACTCTCACTGGGATACTGGTCCCACTCACACTGACTCTCGCTGGGGTACGGGCCCCACACACACTGACTCTCACTGGGGTACAGTCACACACACAATGACTCTCACTGGGGTATGGATCCCACACAAACTGACTCTCACTGGGGTAAGGGTCCAACTCTCACTGGGGTACGGGCCCCACACACACTGACTCTCACTGGGGTACAGTCACACACACACTGACTCTCACTGGGGTATGGGTCCCACACACACTGACTCTCACTGGGGTATGGATCCCACACACACTGACTTTCACTGGGGTACGGGTCCCACACACACTGACTCTCACTGGGGTACGGGTCCCACACACACTGACTCTCACTGGGGTACGGGTCCCACACACACTGACTCTCACTTGGTACGAGTCCCACACACACTGACTCTCACTGGGGTACTGGTCCCACACACACTGACTCTCACTGGGGTACGGGTCCCACACACACTGACTCTCACTGGGGTACAATCCCCACACGCGCTTACTCTCATTGGGGTACAGGTCCCACACACACCGACTCTCACTGGGGTACGGGTCCAACTCTCACTGGGGTACGGGCCCCACACACACTGACTCTCACTGTGGTACAGTCACACACACACTGACTCTCACTGGGGTATGGGTCCCACACACACTGACTCTCACTGGGGTATGGATCCCACACACACTGACTCTCACTGGGGTACGGGTCCCACACACACTGACTCTCACTGGGGTACAGGCCCCACACAAACTGACTCTCACTGGGGTACGGGTCCCACACACACTGACTCTCACTGGGGTACAGGCCCCACACGCGCTTACTCTCATTGGGGTTAGGGTCCCACACACACTGACTCTCACTGGGGTACGGGTCCAACACACACTAACTCTCACTGGGGTACGGGCCCCACACACACTGACTCTCACTGGGGTACAGTCCCACACACACTGACTCTCACTGGGGTACGGGTCCCACACACACTGACTCTCACCGGGGTACGGGTCCCACACACACTGATTCTCACTGGGGTACGGGCCCCCCACACGCTGACTCTCACTGGGGTATGGGTCCCAGACACACTGACTCTCACTGGGATACGGGTCCCACACACACTGACTCTCACTGGGGTACAGTCCCAAATACACTGACTCTCATTGGGGTACGGGTCCCACATACACTGACTCTCACTGGGGTACAGTCCCAAATACACTGACTCTCACTGGGGTACGATCCCACACACACTGACTCTCACTGGGGTACAGTCCCACACACACTGATTCTCACTGGGGTACGGGTCCCACACACACTGATTGTCACTGAGGTACAGTCCCACACACACTGACTCTCACTGGGGTACAGTCCCACACACACTGATTCTCACTGGGGTACAGTCCCACACACACTGATTCTCACTGGGGTACAGTCCCACACACACTGACTCTAACTGGGGTACAGTCCCACACACACTGACTCTCACTGGGGTACAGTCCCACACACACTGATTCTCACTGGGGTACAGTCCCACACACACTGATTCTCACTGGGGTACAGTCCCACACACACTGACTCTCACTGGGGTACGGGTCCCACACACACTGACTCTCACTGGGGTACGGCTCCCACACACACTGACTCTCACTGGGGTATGGGTCCCACACACACTGACTCTCACTGGGGTACAGTCCCAAATACACTGACTCTCATTGGGGTACGGGTCCCACATACACTGACTCTCACTGGGGTACAGTCCCAAATACACTGACTCTCACTGGGGTACGATCCCACACACACTGACTCTCACTGGGGTACGGGTCCAACACACACTGACTCTCACTGGGGTACGGGTCCCACACACACTGACTCTCACTGGGGTACTGGTCCCACACACACTGACTCTCACTGGGGTACGGGTCCCACACACACTGACTCTCACTGGGGTATGGGTCCCATACAATGACTCTTACTGGGGTTCGATGCCAGACACACTGACTCTAACTGGGGTATGGGTCCCATACACGCTGACTCTCACTGGGGTACGGGTCCCACACACACTGACTCTCACCGGGGTACGGGTCCCACACACACTGATTCTCACTGGGGTACGGGCCCCCCACACACTGACTCTCACCGGGGTACGGGTCCCACACACACTGATTCTCACTGGGGTACGGGCCCCCCACACACTGACTCTCACTGGGGTACAGTCACACACACAATGACTCTCACTGGGGTATCGGTCCCACACAAACTGACTCTCACTGGGGTACGGGCCCCACACACACTGACTCTCGCTGGGGTACGGGCCCCACACACACTGACTCCCGCTGGGGTACGGGTCCCACACACACCGACTCTCACTGGGATACGGGCCCCACACACGCTGACTCTCACTGGGGTACAGTCCCACACACACTGACTCTCACTGGAGTATGGGCCCCACACACACTGACTCTCACTGGGGTACAGTCACACACACAATGACTCTCACTGGGATATGGGTCCCACACAAACTGACTCTCACTGGGGTACGGGTCCCACACACACTGACTCTCACTGATATACAGGCCCCACACGCGCTTACTCTCATTGGGGTACAGCTCCCACACACACCCACTCTCACTGGGGTACGGGTCCAACACACACTGACTCTCACTGGGGTACGGGCCCCACACGCGCTTACTCTCATTGGGGTACAGGTCCCACACACACCGACTCTCACTGGGGTACGGGTCCAACTCTCACTGGGGTACGGGCCCCACACATACTGACTCTCACTGGGGTACAGTCACACACACACTGACTCTCACTGGGGTACGGGTCCCACACACACTGACTCTCACTGGGGTACGGGTCCCACACACACTGACTCTCACTTGGTACGAGTCCCACACACACTGACTCTCACTGGGGTACTGGTCCCACACACACTGACTCTCACTGGGGTACGGGTCCCACACACACTGACTCTCACTGGGGTACGGGTCCCATACAATGACTCTTACTGGGGTTCGATGCCAGACACACTGACTCTAACTGGGGTACAGCTCCCACACACACCGACTCTCACTGGGGTACGGGTCCAACACACACTGACTCTCACTGGGGTACGGGCCCCACACGCGCTTACTCTCATTGGGGTACAGGTCCCAAACACACCGACTCTCACTGGGGTACGGGTCCAACTCTCACTGGGGTACGGGCCCCACACACACTGACTCTCACTGGGGTACAGTCACACACACACTGACTCTCACTGGGGTACGGGTCCCACACACACTGACTCTCACTGGGGTACGGGTCCCACACACACTGACTCTCACTTGGTACGAGTCCCACACACACTGACTCTCACTGGGGTACTGGTCCCACACACACTGACTCTCACTGGGGTACGGGTCCCACACACACTGACTCTCACTGGGGTACGGGTCCCATACAATGACTCTTACTGGGGTTCGATGCCAGACACACTGACTCGAACTGGGGTACGGGTCCCACACACACAGACTCTCACTGGGGTACGGGTCCCACACACGCAGACTCTCACTAGGGAATGGGTCCCACACATACTGACGCTCACTGGGGTACGGGTCCCACACACACTGACTCTCACTGGGGTACGGGTCTCACACACACTGACTCTCACTGGGGTACGGCTCCCACACACACTGACTCTCACTGGGGTTTGGGTCCCACACACACTGACTCTCACTGGGGTACAGTCCCAAATACACTGACTCTCATTGGGGTACGGGTCCCACATACACTGACTCTCACTGGGGTACAGTCCCAAATACACTGACTCTCACTGGGGTACAGTCCCAAATACACTGACTCTCATTGGGGTACGGGTCCCACATACACTGACTCTCACTGGGGTACGGGTCCCACATAAACTGACTCTCACTGGGGTACGGGTCCCACATACACTGACTCTCACTGGGGTACAGTCCCAAATACACTGACTCTCATTGGGGTACGGGTCCCACATACACTGACTCTCACTGGGGTACAGTCCCAAATACACTGACTTTCATTGGGGTACGGGTCCCACACACACTGACTCTGACTGGGGTACGGGTCCCACATACACTGACTCTCACTGGGGTACAGTCCCAAATACACTGACTCTCATTGGGGTACGGGTCCCACACACACTGACTCTCACTGGGGTACAGTTCCATACACACTGACTCTCACTGGCATACGGGTCCCACACACACCGACTCTCACTGGGGTAAGGGTCCCACACATATTGACTCTCACTGGGGTACGAGTCCCACACACACCGACACTCACTGGGGGAGGGGTCCCACACACACTGACTCTCACTGGGGTACGGGTCTCACACACACTGACTCTCACTGGGGTACGGGTCCCATACACTGACTCTTACTGGGGTACGATGCCACACACACTGACTCTCACTGGGGTGAGGGTCCCACACACACTGACTCTCACCGTGGTACGGGTCCCACACACACTGACTCTCAATGGGGTACGGGCCCCACACACACTGACTCTCACTGGGGTACAGGCCCCACACACACTGACTCTCACTGGGGTACGGGTCCCACACACACTGACTCTCACTCGGGTACGGGTCCCTCACACACTGACTCTCACTGGGGTACGGGTCCCACACACACTGACTCTCACTGGGGTACTGGTCCCACACACACTGACTCTCACTGGGGTATGGGTCCCAGACACACTGACTCTCACTGGGGTATGGGTCCCACACACACTGACTCTCACTGGGGTACAGTCCCAAATACACTGACTCTCACTGGGGTACGGGTCCCACACACACTGACTCTCACTGGGGTATGGGTCCCAGACACACTGACTCTCACTGGGGTACGGGTCCCACACACACTGACTCTCACTGGGGTTAGGGTCCCACACACACACTGACTCTCACCGGGGTACGGGTCCCACACACACAGACTCTCACTGGGGTACGGGTCCCACACACGCAGACTCTCACTGGGGAAGGGGACCCACACATACTGACTCTCACTGGGGTACGGGTCCCACACACACAGACTCTCACTGGGGTACGGGTCCCACACACACTGACTCTCACTGGGATACGGGTCCCACACACACTGACTCTCACTGGGGTACGGGCCCCAAACACACACACACTCTCACTGGGGTACAGTCACACACACAATGACTCTCACTGGGGTATGGATCCCACACAAACTGACTCTCATTGTGGTACAGCTCCCACACACACCGACTCTCTCTGGGGTACGGGTCCAACACACACTAACTCTCACTGGGGTACGGGCCCCACACACACTGACTCTCACTGGGGTACAGTCCCACACACACTGACTCTCACTGGGGTACGGGTCCCACACACACTGACTCTCACTGGGGTACTGGTCCCACACACACTGACTCTCACTGGGGTACGGGTCCCACACACACTGACTCTCACTGGGGTACAGTCCCACACACACTGACTCTCACTGGGGTATGGGTCCCATACAATGACTCTTACTGGGGTTCGATGCCAGACACACTGACTCTAACTGGGGTATGGGTCCCATACACGCTGACTCTCACTGGTGTAAGGGTCCCACACACACTGACTCTCACCGGGGTACGGGTCCCACACACACTGACTCTCACTGGGGTACGGGCCCCCCCACACACTGACTCTCACTGGGGTACGGGTCCCAGACACACCGACTCTCACTGGGATACGGGTCCCACACACACTGACTCCCGCTGGGGTACGGGTCCCACACACACTGACTCTCACTGGGGTACAGTCCCACACACGCTGACTCTCACTGGGGTACGGGTCCCACACACACTGACTCTCACTGGGGTACGGGTCCCACACACACTGACTCTCACTGGGGTACGGGTCCCACACACACTGACTCTCACTGGGGTACGGGTCCCACACACACTGACTCTCACTGGGGTACGGGTCCCACACACACTGACTCTCACTGGGGTACGGGTCCAACACACACTGACTCTCACTGGGGTATGGGCCCCACACACACTGACTCTCACTGGGGTACAGTCACACACACAATGACTCTCACTGGGGTACAGGCCCCACACGCGCTTACTCTCATTGGGGTACAGCTCCCACACACACCGACTCTCACTGGGGTACGGGTCCAACACACACTGACTCTCACTGGGGTACAGTCACACACACACTGACTCTCACTGGGGTACGGGTCCCACACACACTGACTCTCACTGGGGTACGGGTCCCACACACACTGACTCTCACTTGGTACGAGTCCCACACACACTGACTCTCACTGGGGTACTGGTCCCACACACACTGACTCTCACTGGGGTACGGGTCCCACACACACTGACTCTCACTGGGGTACGGGTCCCATACAATGACTCTTACTGGGGTTCGATGCCAGACACACTGACTCTAACTGGGGTACGGGTCCCACACACACAGACTCTCACTGGGGTACGGGTCCCACACACGCAGACTCTCACTGGGGAATGGGTCCCACACATACTGACGCTCACTGGGGTACGGGTCCCACACACACTGACTCTCACTGGGGTTAGGGTCCCACACACACTGACTCTCACTGGCGTACGGATCCCACACACACTAACTCTCACTGGGGTACGGGTCCCATACAATGACTCTTACTGGGGTACGATGCCAGACACACTGACTCTAACTGGGGTACGGGTCCCACACACACAGACTCTCACTGGGGTACGGGTCCCACACACGCAGACTCTCACTGGGGAACGGGTCCCACACATACTGACTCTCACTGGGGTACGGGTCCCACACACACAGACTCTCACTGGGGTACGGGTCCCACACACACTGACTCTCACTGGGATACTGGTCCCACTCACACTGACTCTCGCTGGGGTACGGGCCCCACACACACTGACTCTCACTGGGGTACAGTCACACACACAATGACTCTCACTGGGGTATGGATCCCACACAAACTGACTCTCAATGGGGTACGGGTCCCACACGCACTGACTCTCACTGGGGTACAGGTCCCACACGCGCTTACTCTCATTGGGGTACAGGTCCCACACACACTGACTCTCACTGGGGTACGGGTCCAACTCTCACTGGGGTACGGGCCCCACACACACTGACTCTCACTGGGGTACAGTCACACACACACTGACTCTCACTGGGGTATGGGTCCCACACACACTGACTCTCACTGGGGTATGGATCCCACACACACTGACTTTCACTGGGGTACGGGTCCCACACACACTGACTCTCACTGGGGTACGGGTCCCACACACACTGACTCTCACTGGGGTACGGGTCCCACACACACTGACTCTCACTTGGTACGAGTCCCACACACACTGACTCTCACTGGGGTACTGGTCCCACACACACTGACTCTCACTGGGGTACGGGTCCCACACACACTGACTCTCACTGGGGTACAATCCCCACACGCGCTTACTCTCATTGGGGTACAGGTCCCACACACACCGACTCTCACTGGGGTACGGGTCCAACTCTCACTGGGGTACGGGCCCCACACACACTGACTCTCACTGTGGTACAGTCACACACACACTGACTCTCACTGGGGTATGGGTCCCACACACACTGACTCTCACTGGGGTATGGATCCCACACACACTGACTCTCACTGGGGTACGGGTCCCACACACACTGACTCTCACTGGGGTACGGGCCCCACACAAACTGACTCTCACTGGGGTACGGGTCCCACACACACTGACTCTCACTGGGGTACAGGCCCCACACGCGCTTACTCTCATTGGGGTTAGGGTCCCACACACACACTGACTCTCACTGGGGTACGGGTCCAACACACACTAACTCTCACTGGGGTACGGGCCCCACACACACTGACTCTCACTGGGGTACAGTCCCACACACACTGACTCTCACTGGGGTACGGGTCCCACACACACTGACTCTCACCGGGGTACGGGTCCCACACACACTGATTCTCACTGGGGTACGGGCCCCCCACACGCTGACTCTCACTGGGGTATGGGTCCCAGACACACTGACTCTCACTGGGATACGGGTCCCACACACACTGACTCTTGCTGGTGTACGGGCCCCACACACACTGACTCTCACTGGGGTACGGGTCCAACTCTCACTGGGGTACGGGCCCCACACACACTTACTCTCACTGGGGTACAGTCACACACACACTTACTCTCACTGGGGTACGGGTCCCACACACACTGACTCTCACTGGGGTACGGGTCCCACACACACTGACTCTCACTTGGTACGAGTCCCACACACACTGACTCTCACTGGGGTACTGGTCCCACACACACTGACTCTCACTGGGGTACGGGTCCCACACACACTGACTCTCACTGGGGTACGGGTCCCATACAATGACTCTTACTGGGGTTCGATGCCAGACACACTGACTCTAACTGGGGTACGGGTCCGACACACACAGACTCTCACTGGGGTACGGGTCCCACACACGCAGACTCTCACTGGGGAATGGGTCCCACACATACTGACGCTCACTGGGGTACGGGTCCCACACACACTGACTCTCACTGGGGTTAGGGTCCCACACACACTGACTCTCACTGGCGTACGGATCCCACACACACTAACTCTCACTGGGGTACGGGTCCCATACAATGACTCTTACTGGGGTACGATGCCAGACACACTGACTCTAACTGGGGTACGGGTCCCACACACACAGACTCTCACTGGGGTACGGGTCCCACACACGCAGACTCTCACTGGGGAACGGGTCCCACACATACTGACTCTCACTGGGGTACGGGTCCCACACACACAGACTCTCACTGGGGTACGGGTCCCACACACACTGACTCTCACTGGCATACTGGTCCCACTCACACTGACTCTCGCTGGGGTACGGGCCCCACACACACTGACTCTCACTGGGGTACAGTCACACACACAATGACTCTCACTGGGGTATGGATCCCACACAAACTGACTCTCAATGGGGTACGGGTCCCACACGCACTGACTCTCATTGGGGTACAGGTCCCACACACACCGACTCTCACTGGGGTACGGGTACAACTCTCACTGGGGTACGGGCCCCACACACACTGACTCTCACTGGGGTACAGTCACACACACACTGACTCTCACTGGGGTATGGGTCCCACACACACTGACTCTCACTGGGGTATGGATCCCACACACACTGACTTTCACTGGGGTACGGGTCCCACACACACTGACTTTCACTGGGGTACGGGTCCCACACACACTGACTCTCACTGGGGTACGGGTCCCACACACACTGACTCTCACTTGGTACGAGTCCCACACACACTGACTCTCACTGGGGTACTGGTCCCACACACACTGACTCTCACTGGGGTACGGGTCCCACACACACTGACTCTCACTGGGGTACGGGTCCCATACAATGACTCTTACTGGGGTTCGATGCCAGACACACTGACTCTAACTGGGGTACGGGTCCCACACACACAGACTCTCACTGGGGTACGGGTCCCACACACGCAGACTCTCACTGGGGAATGG
This sequence comes from Pristiophorus japonicus, assembly GCF_044704955.1. Classification (NCBI taxonomy): domain Eukaryota; kingdom Metazoa; phylum Chordata; class Chondrichthyes; family Pristiophoridae; genus Pristiophorus; species Pristiophorus japonicus. Next base: position 92,734,635 of record NC_091996.1, read on the forward strand.
GTCCCACACATACTGACGCTCACTGGGGTACGGGTCCCACACACACTGACTCTCACTGGGGTTAGGGTCCCACACACACTGACTCTCACTGGCGTACGGATCCCACACACACTAACTCTCACTGGGGTACGGGTCCCATACAATGACTCTTACTGGGGTACGATGCCAGACACACTGACTCTAACTGGGGTACGGGTCCCACACACACAGACTCTCACTGGGGTACGGGTCCCACACACGCAGACTCTCACTGGGGAACGGGTCCCACACATACTGACTCTCACTGGGGTACGGGTCCCACACACACAGACTCTCACTGGGGTACGGGTCCCACACACACTGACTCTCACTGGGATACTGGTCCCACTCACACTGACTCTCGCTGGTGTACGGGCCCCACACACACTGACTCTCACTGGGGTACAGTCACACACACAATGACTCTCACTGGGGTATGGATCCCACACAAACTGACTCTCAATGGGGTACGGGTCCCACACGCACTGACTCTCACTGGGGTAAGGGTCCAACTCTCACTGGGGTACGGGCCCCACACACACTGACTCTCACTGGGGTACAGTCACACACACACTGACTCTCACTGGGGTATGGGTCCCACACACACTGACTCTCACTGGGGTATGGATCCCACACACACTGACTTTCACTGGGGTACGGGTCCCACACACACTGACTCTCACTGGGGTACGGGTCCCACACACACTGACTCTCACTGGGGTACGGGTCCCACACACACTGACTCTCACTTGGTACGAGTCCCACACACACTGACTCTCACTGGGGTACTGGTCCCACACACACTGACTCTCACTGGGGTACGGGTCCCACACACACTGACTCTCACTGGGGTACAATCACCACACGCGCTTACTCTCATTGGGGTACAGGTCCCACACACACCGACTCTCACTGGGGTACGGGTCCAACTCTCACTGGGGTACGGGCCCCACACACACTGACTCTCACTGTGGTACAGTCACACACACACTGACTCTCACTGGGGTATGGGTCCCACACACACTGACTCTCACTGGGGTATGGATCCCACACACACTGACTCTCACTGGGGTACGGGTCCCACACACACTGACTCTCACTGGGGTACGGGCCCCACACAAACTGACTCTCACTGGGGTACGGGACCCACACACACTGACTCTCACTGGGGTACAGGCCCCACACGCGCTTACTCTCATTGGGGTTAGGGTCCCACACACACACTGACTCTCACTGGGGTACGGGTCCAACACACACTAACTCTCACTGGGGTACGGGCCCCACACACACTGACTCTCACTGGGGTACAGTCCCACACACACTGACTCTCACTGGGGTACGGGTCCCACACACACTGACTCTCACCGGGGTACGTGTCCCACACACACTGATTCTCACTGGGGTACGGGCCCCCCACACGCTGACTCTCACTGGGGTATGGGTCCCAGACACACTGACTCTCACTGGGATACGGGTCCCACACACACTGACTCTCGCTGGGGTACGGGCCCCACACACACTGACTCTCACTGGGGTACAGTCACACACACAATGACTCTCACTGGGGTACGTGTCCCAGACACACTGACTCTCACTGGGATACGGGTCCCACACACACTGACTCCCGCTGGGGTACGGGTCCCACACACACTGACTCTCACTGGGATACGGGTCCCACACACGCTGACTCTCACTGGGGTACAGTCCCACACACACTGACTCTCACTGGGGTACAGTCACACACACAATGACTCTCACTGGGGTATGGGTCCCACACAAACTGACTCTCACTGGGGTACGGGTCCCACACACACTGACTCTCACTGGGGTACAGGCCCCACACACACTGACTCTCACTGGGGTACAGGCCCCACACACACTGACTCTCACTGGGGTACGGGTCCCAGACACACCGACTCTCACTGGGGTACGGGTCCAACACACACTGACTCTCACTGTGGTATGGGCCCCACACACACTGACTCTCACTGGGATATGGGTCCCACACAAACTGACTCTCACTGGGGTACGGGTCCCACACACACTGACTCTCACTGGGGTACAGGCCCCACACGCGCTTACTCTCATTGGGGTACAGCTCCCACACACACCGACTCTCACTGGGGTACGGGTCCAACTCTCACTGGGGTACGGGCCCCACACACACTGACTCTCACTGGGGTACAGTCACACACACACTGACTCTCACTGGGGTACGGGTCCCACACACACTGACTCTCACTGGGGTACGGGTCCCACACACACTGACTCTCACTTGGTACGAGTCCCACACACACTGACTCTCACTGGGGTACTGGTCCCACACACACTGACTCTCACTGGGGTACGGGTCCCACATACACTGACTCTCACTGGGGTACGGGTCCCATACAATGACTCTTACTGGGGTTCGATGCCAGACACACTGACTCTAACTGGGGTACGGGTCCCACACACACAGACTCTCACTGGGGTACGGGTCCCACACACGCAGACTCTCACTGGGGAATGGGTCCCACACATACTGACGCTCACTGGGGTACGGGTCCCACACACACTGACTCTCACTGGGGTTAGGGTCCCACACACACTGACTCTCACTGGCGTACGGGTCCCACACACACTGACTCTCACTGGGGTACGGGTCCCATACAATGACTCTTACTGGGGTACGATGCCAGACACACTGACTCTAACTGGGGTACGGGTCCCACACACACAGACTCTCACTGGGGTACGGGTCCCACACACGCAGACTCTCACTGGGGAACGGGTCCCACACATACTGACTCTCACTGGGGTACGGGTCCCACACACACAGACTCTCACTGGGGTACGGGTCCCACACACACTGACTCTCACTGGGATACTGGTCCCACACACACTGACTCTCGCTGGGGTACGGGCCCCACACACACTGACTCTCACTGGGGTACAGTCACACACACAATGACTCTCACTGGGGTATGGATCCCACACAAACTGACTCTCAATGGGGTACGGGTCCCACACACACTGACTCTCACTGGGGTACAGGTCCCACACGCGCTTACTCTCATTGGGGTACAGGTCCCACACACACCGACTCTCACTGGGGTACGGGCCCCACACACACTGACTCTCACTGGGGTACAGTCACACACACACTGACTCTCACTGGGGTATGGGTCCCAAACACACTGACTCTCACTGGGGTATGGATCCCACACACACTGACTCTCACTGGGGTACGGGTCCCACACACACTGACTCTCACTGGGGTACGGGTCCCACACACACTGACTCTCACTGGGGTACGGGTCCCACACACACTGACTCTCACTTGGTACGAGTCCCACACACACTGACTCTCACTGGGGTACTGGTCCCACACACACTGACTCTCACTGGGGTACGGGTCCCACACACACTGACTCTCACTGGGGTACAGGCCCCACACGCGCTTACTCTCATTGGGGTACAGGTCCCACACACACCGACTCTCACTGGGGTACGGGTCCAACTCTCACTGGGGTACGGGCCCCACACACACTGACTCTCACTGTGGTACGATCACACACACACTGACTCTCACTGGGGTATGGGTCCCACACACACTGACTCTCACTGGGGTATGGATCCCACACACACTGACTCTCACTGGGGTACGGGTCCCACACACACTGACTCTCACTGGGGTACGGGTCCCACACACACTGACTCTCACTGGGGTACGGGTCCCACACACACTGACTCTCACTTGGTACGAGTCCCACACACACTGACTCTCACTGGGGTACGGGTCCCATACAATGACTCTTACTGGGGTACGGGACCCACACACACTGACTCTCACTGGGGTACAGGCCCCACACGCGCTTACTCTCATTGGGGTTAGGGTCCCACACACACACTGACTCTCACTGGGGTACGGGTCCAACACACACTAACTCTCACTGGGGTACGGGCCCCACACACACTGACTCTCACTGGGGTACAGTCCCACACACACTGACTCTCACTGGGGTACGGGTCCCACACACACTGACTCTCACCGGGGTACGTGTCCCACACACACTGATTCTCACTGGGGTACGGGCCCCCCACACGCTGACTCTCACTGGGGTATGGGTCCCAGACACACTGACTCTCACTGGGATACGGGTCCCACACACACTGACTCTCGCTGGGGTACGGGCCCCACACACACTGACTCTCACTGGGGTACAGTCACACACACAATGACTCTCACTGGGGTACGTGTCCCAGACACACTGACTCTCACTGGGATACGGGTCCCACACACACTGACTCCCGCTGGGGTACGGGTCCCACACACACTGACTCTCACTGGGATACGGGTCCCACACACGCTGACTCTCACTGGGGTACAGTCCCACACACACTGACTCTCACTGGGGTACAGTCACACACACAATGACTCTCACTGGGGTATGGGTCCCACACAAACTGACTCTCACTGGGGTACGGGTCCCACACACACTGACTCTCACTGGGGTACAGGCCCCACACACACTGACTCTCACTGGGGTACAGGCCCCACACACACTGACTCTCACTGGGGTACAGGTCCCACACACACTGACTCTCACTGGGGTACAGGCCCCACACACACTGACTCTCACTGGGGTACGGGTCCCAGACACACCGACTCTCACTGGGGTACGGGTCCAACACACACTGACTCTCACTGTGGTATGGGCCCCACACACACCGACTCTCACTGGGGTACGGGTCCAACTCTCACTGGGGTACGGGCCCCACACACACTGACTCTCACTGGGGTACAGTCACACACACACTGACTCTCACTGGGGTACGGGTCCCACACACACTGACTCTCACTGGGGTACGGGTCCCACACACACTGACTCTCACTTGGTACGAGTCCCACACACACTGACTCTCACTGGGGTACTGGTCCCACACACACTGACTCTCACTGGGGTACGGGTCCCACATACACTGACTCTCACTGGGGTACGGGTCCCATACAATGACTCTTACTGGGGTTCGATGCCAGACACACTGACTCTAACTGGGGTACGGGTCCCACACACACAGACTCTCACTGGGGTACGGGTCCCACACACGCAGACTCTCACTGGGGAATGGGTCCCACACATACTGACGCTCACTGGGGTACGGGTCCCACACACACTGACTCTCACTGGGGTTAGGGTCCCACACACACTGACTCTCACTGGCATACGGGTCCCACACACACTAACTCTCACTGGGGTACGGGTCCCATACAATGACTCTTACTGGGGTACGATGCCAGACACACTGACTCTAACTGGGGTACGGGTCCCACACACACAGACTCTCACTGGGGTACGGGTCCCACACACGCAGACTCTCACTGGGGAACGGGTCCCACACATACTGACTCTCACTGGGGTACGGGTCCCACACACACAGACTCTCACTGGGGTACGGGTCCCACACACGCTGACTCTCACTGGGATACTGGTCCCACACACACTGACTCTCGCTGGGGTACGGGCCCCACACACACTGACTCTCACTGGGGTACAGTCACACACACAATGACTCTCACTGGGGTATGGATCCCACACAAACTGACTCTCAATGGGGTACGGGTCCCACACACACTGACTCTCACTGGGGTACAGGTCCCACACGCGCTTACTCTCATTGGGGTACAGGTCCCACACACACCGACTCTCACTGGGGTACGGGCCCCACACACACTGACTCTCACTGGGGTACAGTCACACACACACTGACTCTCACTGGGGTACGGGTCCCACACACACTGACTCTCACTGGGGTACGGGTCCCACACACACTGACTCTCACTTGGTACGAGTCCCACACACACTGACTCTCACTGGGGTACTGGTCCCACACACACTGACTCTCACTGGGGTACGGGTCCCACACACACTGACTCTCACTGGGGTACAGGCCCCACACGCGCTTACTCTCATTGGGGTACAGGTCCCACACACACCGACTCTCACTGGGGTACGGGTCCAACTCTCACTGGGGTACGGGCCCCACACACACTGACTCTCACTGTGGTACGATCACACACACACTGACTCTCACTGGGGTATGGGTCCCACACACACTGACTCTCACTGGGGTATGGATCCCACACACACTGACTCTCACTGGGGTACGGGTCCCACACACACTGACTCTCACTGGGGTACGGGTCCCACACACACTGACTCTCACTGGGGTACGGGTCCCACACACACTGACTCTCACTTGGTACGAGTCCCACACACACTGACTCTCACTGGGGTACTGGTCCCACACACACTGACTCTCACTGGGGTACGGGTCCCACACACACTGACTCTCACTGGGGTACGGGTCCCATACAATGACTCTTACTGGGGTTCGATGCCAGACACACTGACTCTAACTGGGCTCTGGGTCCCACACACACTGACTCTCACTGGGGTACGGGTCCCATACAATGACTCTTACTGGGGTTCGATGCCAGACACACTGACTCTCACTGGGGTACGGGTCCCACACACGCAGACTCTCACTGGGGAATGGGTCCCAGACACACCGAGTCTCACTTGCGTACGGGTCCCAAACACACTGACTCTCACTGGGGTACGGGTCCAACACACACTGACTCTCACTGGGGTACAGTCACACACACGATGACTCTCACTGGGATATGGGTCCCACACAAACTGACTCTCACTGGGGTACGGGTCCCACACACACTGACTCTCACTGGGGTACAGGCCCCACACGCGCTTACTCTCATTGGGGTACAGCTCCCACACACACCGACTCTCACTGGGGTACGGGTCCAACACACACTGACTCTCACTGGGATACGGGCCCCACAAGCGCTTACTCTCATTGGGGTACAGGTACCACACGCACCGACTCTCACTGGGGTACGGGTCCAACTCTCACTGGGGTACGGGCCCCACACACACTGACTCTCACTGGGGTACAGTCACACACACACTGACTCTCACTGGGGTACGGGTCCCACACACACTGACTCTCACTGGGGTACGGGTCCCACACACACTGACTCTCACTTGGTACGAGTCCCACACACACTGACTCTCACTAGGGTACTGGTCCCACACACACTGACTCTCACTGGGGTACGGGTCCCACACACACTGACTCTCACTGGGGTACGGGTCCCATACAATGACTCTTACTGGGGTTCGATGCCAGACACACTGACTCTAACTGGGGTACGGGTCCCACACACGCAGACTCTCACTGGGGAATGGGTCCCACACATACTGACGCTCACTGGGGTACGGGTCCCACACACACTGACTCTCACTGGGGTTAGGGTCCCACACACACTGACTCTCACTGGCGTACGGGTCCCACACACACTGACTCTCACTGGGGTACGGTTCCCATACAATGACTCTTACTGGGGTACGATGCCAGACACACTGACTCTAACTGGGGTACAGGTCCCACACACACAGACTCTCACTGGGGTACGGGTCCCACACACGCAGACTCTCACTGGGGAACGGGTCCCACACATACTGACTCTCACTGGGGTACGGGTCCCACACACACAGACTCTCACTGGGGTACGGGTCCCACACACACTGACTCTCACTGGGATACTGGTCCCACACACACTGACTCTCGCTGGGGTACGGGCCCCACACACACTGACTCTCACTGGGGTACAGTCACACACACAATGACTCTCACTGGGGTATGGATCCCACACAAACTGACTCTCAATGGGGTACGGGTCCCACACACACTGACTCTCACTGGGGTACAGGCCCCACACGCGCTTACTCTCATTGGGGTACAGGTCCCACACACACCGACTCTCACTGGGGTACGGGTCCAACTCTCACTGGGGTACGGGCCCCACACACACTGACTCTCACTGGGGTACAGTCACACACACACTGACTCTCACTGGGGTATGGGTCCCACACACACTGACTCTCACTGGGGTACGTGTCCCACACACACTGACTCTCACTGGGGTACGGGTCCCACACACACTGACTCTCACTGGGGTACGGGTCCCACACACACTGACTCTCACTTGGTACGAGTCCCACACACACTGACTCTCACTGGGGTACTGGTCCCACACACACTGACTCTCACTGGGGTACGGGTCCCACACACACTGACTCTCACTGGGGTACAGGCCCCACACACGCTTACTCTCATTGGGGTACAGGTCCCACACACACCGACTCTCACTGGGGTACGGGTCCAACTCTCACTGGGGTACGGGCCCCACACACACTGACTCTCACTGGGGTACAGTCACACACACACTGACTCTCACTGGGGTATGGATCCCACACACACTGACTCTCACTGGGGTACGGGTCCCACACACACTGACTCTCACTGGGGTACGGGTCCCACACACACTGACTCTCACTGGGGTACGGGTCCCACACACACTGACTCTCACTTGGTACGAGTCCCACACACACTGACTCTCACTGGGGTACTGGTCCCACACACACTGACTCTCACTGGGGTACGGGTCCCATACAATGACTCTTACTGGGGTTCGATGCCAGACACACTGACTCTAACTGGGGTACGGGTCCCACACACACAGACTCTCACTGGGGTACGGGTCCCACACACACTGACTCTCACTGGGGAATGGGTCCCACACATACTGACGCTCACTGGGGTACGGGTCCCACACACACTGACTCTCACTGGGGTTAGGGTCCCACACACACTGACTCTCACTGGGGTACGGGTCCCACACACACTGACTGAGGGGTACGGTCCCACACACACTGACTCTCACTGGGGTACGGGTCCCATACAATGACTCTTACTGGGGTACGGGTCCCACACACACTGACTCTCACTGGGGTTAGGGTCCCACACACACTGACTCTCACTGGGGTACGGGTCCCACACACACTGACTCTCACTGGGGAATGGGTCCCACTCATACTGACGCTCACTGGGGTACGGGTCCCACACACACTGACTCTCACTGGGGTTAGGGTCCCACACACACTGACTCTCACTGGGGTACGGGTCCCACACACACTGACTGAGGGGTACGGTCCCACACACACTGACTCTCACTGGGGTACGAGTCCCACACACATGACTCTGGGGTACAGTCCCACACACACTGACTCTCACTGGGGTACGGGTCCCAGACACACTGACTCTCACTGGGGTACGGGTCCCAGACACACTGACTCTCACTGGGGTACGGGTCCCAGACACACTGACTCTCACTGGGGTACGGGTCTCAGACACACTGACTCTCACTGGGGTGCGGGTGCCACACACACTGACTCTCACTGGGGTACGGGTCCCACACACACTGACACTCACTGGGGTACAGTCCCACACACAGTGACTCTCACTGGGGTACGGGTCCCACGCACACTGACTCTCACTGGGGTACGGGTCCCACACACACTGACACTCACTGGGGTACAGTCCCACACACACCGACACTAACTGGGGTACAGTCCCACACACACTGACTCTCACTGGGGTACAGTCCCACACACACTGACTCTCACTGGGGTACGGGTCCCACACACACTGACTCTCACTGGGGTACAGTCCCACACACACCGACACTAACTGGGGTACAGGTCCCACACACACTGACTCTCACTGGGGTACAGGTCCCACACACACTGACTCTCACTGGGGTACGGGTCCCATACAATGACTCTTACTGGGGTTCGATGCCAGACACACTGACTCTAACTGGGGTACGGGTCCCACTCACACAGACTCTCACTGGGGTACGGGTCCCACACACGCAGACTCTCACTGCGGAATGGGTCCCACACATACTGACGCTCACTGGGGTACGGGTCCCACACACACTGACTCTCACTGGGGTTAGGGTCCCACACACACTGACTCTCACTGGCGTACGGGTCCCACACACACTGACTCTCACTGGGGTACGGGTCCCATACAATGACTTTTACTGGGGTACGATGCCAGACACACTGACTCTAACTGGGGTACGGGTCCCACACACACAGACTCTCACTGGGGTACGGGTCCCACACACGCAGACTCTCACTGGGGAACGGGTCCCACACATACTGACTCTCACTGGGGTACGGGTCCCACACACACAGACTCTCACTGGGGTACGGGTCCCACACACACTGACTCTCACTGGGATACTGGTCCCACACACACTGACTCTCGCTGGGGTACGGGCCCCACACACACTGACTCTCACTGGGGTACAGTCACACACACAATGACTCTCACTGGGGTATGGATCCCACACAAACTGACTCTCAATGGGGTACGGGTCCCACACACACTGACTCTCACTGGGGTACAGGTCCCACACGCGCTTACTCTCATTGGGGTACAGGTCCCACACACACCGACTCTCACTGGGGTACGGGTCCAACTCTCACTGGGGTACGGGCCCCACACACACTGACTCTCACTGGGGTACAGTCACACACACACTGACTCTCACTGGGGTATGGGTCCCAAACACACTGACTCTCACTGGGGTATGGATCCCACACACACTGACTCTCACTGGGGTACGGGTCCCACACACACTGACTCTCACTGGGGTACGGGTCCCACACACACTGACTCTCACTGGGGTACGGGTCCCACACACACTGACTCTCACTGGGGTACAGGCCCCACACGCGCTTACTCTCATTGGGGTACAGGTCCCACACACACCGACTCTCACTGGGGTACGGGTCCAACTCTCACTGGGGTACGGGCCCCACACACACTGACTCTCACTGGGGTACAGTCACACACACACTGACTCTCACTGGGGTATGGGTCCCACACACACTGACTCTCACTGGGGTATGGATCCCACACACACTGACTCTCACTGGGGTACGGGTCCCACACACACTGACTCTCACTGGGGTACGGGTCCCACACACACTGACTCTCACTGGGGTACGGGTCCCACACACACTGACTCTCACTTGGTACGAGTCCCACACACACTGACTCTCACTGGGGTACTGGTCCCACACACACAGACTCTCACTGGGGTACGGGTCCCACACACGCAGACTCTCACTGGGGAATGGGTCCCACACATACTAACGCTCACTGGGGTACGGGTCCCACACACACTGACTCTCACTGGGGTTAGGGTCCCACACACACTGACTCTCACTGGGGTACGGGTCCCACACACACTGACTCTCACTGGGGAATGGGTCCCACTCATACTGACGCTCACTGGGGTACGGGTCCCACACACACTGACTCTCACTGGGGTTAGGGTCCCACACACACTGACTCTCACTGGGGTACGGGTCCCACACACACTGACTGAGGGGTACGGTCCCACACACACTGACTCTCACTGGGGTACGAGTCCCACACACATGACTCTGGGGTACAGTCCCACACACACTGACTCTCACTGGGGTACGGGTCCCAGACACACTGACTCTCACTGGGGTACGGGTCCCAGACACACTGGCTCTCACTGGGGTACGGGTCCCACACACACTGACTCTCACTGGGGTACGGGTCTCAGACACACTGACTCTCACTGGGGTGCGGGTGCCACACACACTGACTCTCACTGGGGTACGGGTCCCACGCACACTGACTCTCACTGGGGTACGGGTCCCACACACACTGACACTCACTGGGGTACAGTCCCACACACACCGACACTAACTGGGGTACAGTCCCACACACACTGACTCTCACTGGGGTACAGTCCCACACACACTGACTCTCACTGGGGTACGGGTCCCACACACACTGACTCTCACTGGGGTACAGTCCCACACACACCGACACTAACTGGGGTACAGGTCCCACACACACTGACTCTCACTGGGGTACAGGTCCCACACACACTGACTCTCACTGGGGTACGGGTCCCATACAATGACTCTTACTGGGGTTCGATGCCAGACACACTGACTCTAACTGGGGTACGGGTCCCACACACACAGACTCTCACTGGGGTACGGGTCCCACACACGCAGACTCTCACTGGGGAATGGGTCCCACACATACTGACGCTCACTGGGGTACGGGTCCCACACACACTGACTCTCACTGGGGTTAGGGTCCCACACACACTGACTCTCACTGGCGTACGTGTCCCACACACACTGACTCTCGCTGGGGTACGGGCCCCACACACACTGACTCTCACTGGGGTACAGTCACACACACAATGACTCTCACTGGGGTATGGATCCCACACAAACTGACTCTCAATGGGGTACGGGTCCCACACACACTGACTCTCACTGGGGTACAGGTCCCACACGCGCTTACTCTCATTGGGGTACAGGTCCCACACACACCGACTCTCACTGGGGTACGGGTCCAACTCTCACTGGGGTACGGGCCCCACACACACTGATTCTCACTGGGGTACAGTCACACACACACTGACTCTCACTGGGGTATGGGTCCCAAACACACTGACTCTCACTGGGGTATGGATCCCACACACACTGACTCTCACTGGGGTACGGGTCCCACACACACTGACTCTCACTGGGGTACGGGTCCCACACACACTGACTCTCACTGGGGTACGGGTCCCACACACACTGACTCTCACTTGGTACGAGTCCCACACACACTGACTCTCACTGGGGTACTGGTCCCACACACACTGACTCTCACTGGGGTACGGGTCCCACACACACTGACTCTCACTGGGGTACAGGCCCCACATGCGCTTACTCTCATTGGGGTACAGGTCCCACACACACCGACTCTCACTGGGGTACGGGTCCAACTCTCACTGGGGTACGGGCCCCACACACACTGACTCTCACTGGGGTACAGTCACACACACACTGACTCTCACTGGGGTATGGGTCCCACACACACTGACTCTCACTGGGGTATGGATCCCACACACACTGACTCTCACTTGGTACGGGTCCCACACACACTGACTCTCACTGGGGTACGGGTCCCACACACACTGACTCTCACTGGGGTACGGGTCCCACACACACTGACTCTCACTGGGGTACGGGTCCCATACAATGACTCTTACTGGGGTTCGATGCCAGACACACTGACTCTAACTGGGCTCCGGGTCCCACACACACTGACTCTCACTGGGGTACGGGTCCCACACACGCAGACTCTCACTGGGGAACGGGTCCCACACATACTGACTCTCACTGGGGTACGGGTCCCAAACACACTGACTCTCACTGGGGTACGGGTCCCAGACACACCGACTCTCACTGGGGTACGGGTCCAACACACACTGACTCTCACTGTGGTATGGGCCCCACACACACTGAGTCTCACTGGGGTACAGTCACACACACGATGACTCTCACTGGGATATGGGTCCCACACAAACTGACTCTCACTGGGGTACGGGTCCCACACACACTGACTCGCACTGGGGTACAGGCCCCACACGCGCTTACTCTCATTGGTGTACAGCTCCCACACACACCGACTCTCACTGGGGTACGGGTCCAACACACACTGACTCTCACTGGGGTACGGGCCCCACAAGCGCTTACTCTCATTGGGGTACAGGTACCACACACTCCGACTCTCACTGGGGTACGGGTCCAACTCTCACTGGGGTACGGGCCCCACACACACTGACTCTCACTGGGGTACAGTCACACACACACTGACTCTCACTGGGGTACGGGTCCCACACACACTGACTCTCACTGGGGTACGGGTCCCACACACACTGACTCTCACTTGGTACGAGTCCCACACACACTGACTCTCACTAGGGTACTGGTCCCACACACACTGACTCTCACTGGGGTACGGGTCCCACACACACTGACTCTCACTGGGGTACGGGTCCCATACAATGACTCTTACTGGGGTTCGATGCCAGACACACTGACTCTAACTGGGGTACGGGTCCCACACACACAGACTCTCACTGGGGTACGGGTCCCACACACGCAGACTCTCACTGGGGAATGGGTCCCACACATACTGACGCTCACTGGGGTACGGGTCCCACACACACTGACTCTCACTGGGGTTAGGGTCCCACACACACTGACTCTCACTGGCGTACGGGTCCCACACACACTGACTCTCACTGGGGTACGGTTCCCATACAATGACTCTTACTGGGGTACGATGCCAGACACACTGACTCTAACTGGGGTACGGGTCCCACACACACAGACTCTCACTGGGGTACGGGTCCCACACACGCAGACTCTCACTGGGGAACGGGTCCCACACATACTGACTCTCACTGGGGTACGGGTCCCACACACACAGACTCTCACTGGGGTACGGGTCCCACACACACTGACTCTCACTGGGATACTGGTCCCACACACACTGACTCTCGCTGGGGTACGGGCCCCACACACACTGACTCTCACTGGGGTACAGTCACACACACAATGACTCTCACTGGGGTATGGATCCCACACAAACTGACTCTCAATGGGGTACGGGTCCCACACACACTGATTCTCACTGGGGTACAGGCCCCACACGCGCTTACTCTCATTGGGGTACAGGTCCCACACACACCGACTCTCACTGGGGTACGGGTCCAACTCTCACTGGGGTACGGGCCCCACACACACTGACTCTCACTGGGGTACAGTCACACACACACACTGACTCTCACTGGGTATGGGTCCCACACACACTGACTCTCACTGGGGTATGGATCCCACACACACTGACTCTCACTGGGGTACGGGTCCCACACACACTGACTCTCACTGGGGTACGGGTCCCACACACACTGACTCTCACTGGGGTACGGGTCCCACACACACTGACTCTCACTTGGTACGAGTCCCACACACACTGACTCTCACTGGGGTACTGGTCCCACACACACTGACTCTCACTGGGGTACGGGTCCCACACACACTGACTCTCACTGGGGTACAGGCCCCACACGCGCTTACTCTCATTGGGGTACAGGTCCCACACACACCGACTCTCACTGGGGTACGGGTCCAACTCTCACTGGGGTACGGGCCCCACACACACTGACTCTCACTGGGGTACAGTCACACACACACTGACTCTCACTGGGGTATGGATCCCACACACACTGACTCTCACTGGGGTACGGGTCCCACACACACTGACTCTCACTGGGGTACGGGTCCCACACACACTGACTCTCACTTGGTACGAGTCCCACACACACTGACTCTCACTGGGGTACTGGTCCCACACACACTGACTCTCACTGGGGTACGGGTCCCACACACACTGACTCTCACTGGGGTACGGGTCCCATACAATGACTCTTACTGGGGTTCGATGCCAGACACACTGACTCTAACTGGGGTACGGGTCCCACACACACAGACTCTCACTGGGGTACGGGTCCCACACACGCAGACTCTCACTGGGGAATGGGTCCCACACATACTGACGCTCACTGGGGTACGGGTCCCACACACACTGACTCTCACTGGGGTTAGGGTCCCACACACACTGACTCTCACTGGGGTACGGGTCCCACACACACTGACTCTCACTGGGGAATGGGTCCCACTCATACTGACGCTCACTGGGGTACGGGTCCCACACACACTGACTCTCACTGGGGTTAGGGTCCCACACACACTGACTCTCACTGGGGTACGGGTCCCACACACACTGACTGAGGGGTACGGTCCCACACACACTGACTCTCACTGTGGTACGAGTCCCACACACACTGACTGAGGGGTACGGTCCCACACACACTGACTCTCACTGGGGTACGAGTCCCACACACATGACTCTGGGGTACAGTCCCACACACACTGACTCTCACTGGGGTACGGGTCCCAGACACACTGACTCTCACTGGGGTACGGGTCCCAGACACACTGGCTCTCACTGGGGTACGGGTCCCACACACACTGACTCTCACTGGGGTACGGGTCCCACGCACACTGACTCTCACTGGGGTACGGGTCCCACACACACTGACACTCACTGGGGTACAGTCCCACACACACCGACACTAACTGGGGTACAGTCCCACACACACTGACTCTCACTGGGGTACAGTGCCACACACACTGACTCTCACTGGGGTACGGGTCCCACACACACTGACTCTCACTGGGGTACAGTCCCACACACACCGACACTAACTGGGGTACAGGTCCCACACACACTGACTCTCACTGGGGTACAGGTCCCACACACACTGACTCTCACTGGGGTACAGTCCCACACACACTGACTCTCACTGGGGTACAGTCCCACACACACTGACTCTCACTGGGGTACGGGTCCCACACACACTGACTCTCACTGGGGTACAGTCCCACACACACCGACACTAACTGGGGTACAGGTCCCACACACACTGACTCTCACTGGGGTACAGGTCCCACACACACTGACTCTCACTGGGGTACAGTCCCACACACACTGACTCTCACTGGGGTACGGGTCTCACACACACTGACTCTCACTGGGGTACGGGTCCCACACACACTGACTCTCACTGGGGTTAGGGTCCCACACACACTGACTCTCACTGGGGTACGGGTCCCACACACACTGACTGAGGGGTACGGTCCCACACACACTGACTCTCACTGGGGTACGGGTCTCACACACACTGACTCTCACTGGGGTACGGGTCCCACACACACTGACTCTCACTGGGGTACAGTCCCACACACACCGACACTCACTGGGGTACAGGTCCCACACACACTGACTCTCACTGGGGTACGGGTCCCACACACACCGACACTCACTGGGGTACGGGTCCCACACACACCGACTCTCACTGGGGTACGGGTCCCACACACACTGACTCTCACTGGGGTACGGGTCCCACACACACTGACTCTCACTGGGGTACGGGTCCCACACACACTGACTCTCACTGGGGTACGGGTCCCACACACACTGACTCTCACTGGGGTACGGGTCCCACACACACTGACTCTCACTGGGGTACGGGTCCCACACACACTGACTCTCACTGGGGTACGGGTCCCACACACACTGACTCTCACTGGGGTACGGGTCCCACACACACTGACTCTCACTTGGTACGAGTCCCACACACACTGACTCTCACTGGGGTACTGGTCCCACACACACTGACTCTCACTGGGGTACGGGTCCCACACACACTGACTCTCACTGGGGTACAGGCCCCACACGCGCTTACTCTCATTGGGGTACAGGTCCCACACACACCGACTCTCACTGGTGTACGGGTCCAACTCTCACTGGGGTACGGGCCCCACACACACTGACTCTCACTGGGGTACAGGTCCCACACACACTGACTCTCACTGGGGTACAGGTCCCACACACACTGACTCTCACTGGGGTACAGTCCCACACACACTGACTCTCACTGGGGTACGGGTCTCACACACACTGACTCTCACTGGGGTACGGGTCCCACACACACTGACTCTCACTGGGGTTAGGGTCCCACACACACTGACTCTCACTGGGGTACGGGTCCCACACACACTGACTGAGGGGTACGGTCCCACACACACTGACTCTCACTGGGGTACGGGTCTCACACACACTGACTCTCACTGGGGTACGGGTCCCACACACACTGACTCTCACTGGGGTACAGTCCCACACACACCGACACTCACTGGGGTACAGGTCCCACACACACTGACTCTCACTGGGGTACGGGTCCCACACACACCGACACTCACTGGGGTACGGGTCCCACACACACCGACTCTCACTGGGGTACGGGTCCCACACACACTGACTCTCACTGGGGTACGGGTCCCACACACACTGACTCTCACTGGGGTACGGGTCCCACACACACTGACTCTCACTGGGGTACGGGTCCCACACACACTGACTCTCACTGGGGTACGGGTCCCACACACACTGACTCTCACTGGGGTACGGGTCCCACACACACTGACTCTCACTGGGGTACGGGTCCCACACACACTGACTCTCACTGGGGTACGGGTCCCACACACACTGACTCTCACTTGGTACGAGTCCCACACACACTGACTCTCACTGGGGTACTGGTCCCACACACACTGACTCTCACTGGGGTACGGGTCCCACACACACTGACTCTCACTGGGGTACGGGTCCCACACACACTGACTCTCACTGGGGTACGGGTCCCACACACACTGACTCTCACTGGGGTACAGGCCCCACACGCGCTTACTCTCATTGGGGTACAGGTCCCACACACACCGACTCTCACTGGGGTACGGGTCCAACTCTCACTGGGGTACGGGCCCCACACACACTGACTCTCACTGGGGTACAGTCACACACACACTGACTCTCACTGGGGTATGGATCCCACACACACTGACTCTCACTGGGGTACAGTCCCACACACACTGACTCTCACTGGGGTATGGATCCCACACACACCGACTCTCACTGGGGTACGGGTCCCACACACACTGACTCTCACTGGGGAATGGGTCCCACTCATACTGACGCTCACTGGGGTACGGGTCCCACACACACTGACTCTCACTGGGGTACGGGTCCCACACACACTGACTCTCACTGGGGTACGGGTCCCACACACACCGACTCTCAGTGGGGTACGGGTGCCTGGAGCCCTGAATTTGTTTGAAATGGTCTCTTTGCCTTTCAGGATGAAGGAGCTGAAACAGTCCCAGGAGCTGGAGGCACTGAAGAAACGGGGCCTGACGACCTAAAGCCCGACAGCGAGTTACACACTTGTGAAGGTGTCTGGCCGCAGGACCGAGACTGAGTGGGAGGAATGGGTGTGGAGCGTGTGACTCTGCTTTGGGGGAGCGGGGAGACAGCTAACCGGCTTTGCATTTTACTGTTCCCGTCTGTTCCCAACCTTCACATCGCGCTTTGAGTCTTGGGAGTAACGAGGGGAGTTTACAGAGGATCGCGAGTCTTAACCGAGAAAGAAAGGACGGCATTTCACTCTCTGCTCCGCATCTCATTCACGCACTTGTGCAATTACATTGGGCCAGAAATAGTTCGGCACTGATGCCCTGGTGACTGGCTGGTTCCAGCATCCAGTAACTTATAGACAGTGGAGGGATACCGGGGAGGTTGTGGCTTACCATAACGGGGGAGGGGGGGCGTGACTGACGATTGCTGTAACTGGGGTGGGGGGGACATTGAAGATTATTGCAATGGGTGGGGGTTGCTGATGTTTTGTGTAGAAAGGTATGAGTATAATCCTGCCATTTCCTCTTAAAAGCAAGTCTGGCTATTGCGGAGAAATTGTCCGTCACAGCCGCGGGAACGTTTCGAGAATGGCGGGTCCCTGGGGGTAATCGAGGGGTGGATTTAGGTGGGAGAGGAGATTGCTCTCCCGCGGTCTTGGTGATACCCCTTCACGGGCAGTTGCTTTCTGGGGGTCCCTGCAATCACTTCATCCCCCACTCTCTGAGGGGAGCAGCCTGTGTGTGCACTGACTGAGGGAGGGGAGGGTCCCGCTCTGTGTGTGCACAGACTGAGGGAGGGGGGCAGCCTGTGTGTACACAGACTGAGGGAGGGGAGGGTCCCGCTCTATGTGTGCACAGACTGAGGGAGGGGGCAGCCTGTGTGTACACAGACTGAGGGAGGGGAGGGTCCCGCACTGTGTGTGCACAGACTGAGGGAGGGGGGCAGCCTGTGTGTACACAGACTGAGGGAGGGGAGGGTCCCGCACTGTGTGTGCACAGACTGAGGGAGGGGGGCAGCCTGTGTGTACAGTTGGATTTATTTTTTGTTAATTTGAGCCAACTTGGATAATGTTGAGCCAATAAATGGGAGGTTGTGTGAGTGTCGCCCTGTGGGGCAGTCAGCACCCGAGTAAATGAAGGTTCCCTCTCCCTCCCTCCCCCTCCCCCTCCCCCTCCCCCTCCCCACTCCCCCCCCTCCACTCCCCCTCCCCACTCCCCACCCTCCCCTCCCCACTCCCCCCCCCCCCTCCCCCCCCCACTCCCCCCTCCCCCTCCCCACTCCCCCCTCCCCCTCCCCCTCCCCTCCCCACTCCCCCTCCCCCCTCCCCACTCCCCCTCCCCTCCCCACTCCCCTCCCCACCCCCTCCCCCCCTCCCCACTCCCCCCTCCCCTCCCCCCCTCCCCACTCCCTCCCTCCCCCTCCCCACTCCCCCCCTCCTCACTCCCCCCTCCCCCTCCTCCCCACTCCCCCCTCCCCCCTCCCCCCTCCCCCTCCCCACTTCACCCCTTCCCCTTCCCACCCTCCCCCTACCCACTCCCCCTCCCCCTCCCCCTCCCCCTATCCACTCCCCCTCCCCCTCTCCCTCCCCCTACCCACTCCCCCTCTCCCTCCCCCCCTACCCACTCCCCCTCC